>NC_133649.1:290694980-290994980 GCF_009905375.1 Apium graveolens | reverse complement strand
TAAACGAAAAAGAACTAAAATCGATGTGAAATAGTCATTTGACATCTGTTCTGAAAAGAAACTTAATGTATTTTAAGTCAAATAACATCGGTTAGAGAAATTGGCTGATGTTAAACAAAAAGATTTAACATCGTTTTCGTGAAGAACACCCATGTCTTATCCATCATTTCAAATCCACCAGAAAGTTTTAAAGACTTGTGTTTTTATTACTTTGTGTTTTGATTCATATTTAACTTGTCATTCCGCACTTTGCATATCAAAACACTGACATATATATTTTAAGTTAGAACATTTTATAATTCAGAAAAAGTTTCAAGAATTCCATTCAACCCCTCTTATGTAATTATTGTTGCATTCTTAGGGACTAACAATTGGTATCAGAGCAAGCTCTTGAAGAACAAAGAGTTTAAAGATCACAACAAACAGCAAGATGAACAAGAAGGATGTTGGAGTCAAGATTCCTTTTCTGGACAAAGATAATTACCATCACTGGAAGGTAAAGATGCATCTTCATTTACTTTCTCAAGATGAGGCCTATATGGATTGCATAGAGAGAGGCCCTCATGTACCAATGGGAGCTGCAACTGGAAATGAGCCATCAGTTCCCAAGCCACGGCATGAATGGTCAGATCATGATATTGAACAAGTCAGGAAAGACAAGAAGG
Organism: Apium graveolens; assembly: GCF_009905375.1. Lineage (NCBI taxonomy): Eukaryota > Viridiplantae > Streptophyta > Magnoliopsida > Apiales > Apiaceae > Apium > Apium graveolens. The sequence continues at coordinate 290,994,315 of NC_133649.1, read as the reverse complement.
CCATGAATATTCTGTTCAATGGAGTTGATGGTGACATGTTTGACAACATCTTAAATTGCAAAACTGAAGGAAGTTTGGGATACAATTCAGATTATCTATGATGACACTGAACAAGTTAGAGATAACAAGATGCAGTTACTAATTCAGCAATATGAGCATTTCCACTTTGAAGAAGGTGAAACTCTCATTGATATCTTTAGTAGATTTCAAAAGCTACTAAATGCTCAAAAGTTACATGGAAGAGTCTACCAAACCAAAGATTCTAACCTCAATTTTCTGAGATCCCTACCAAAAGAATGGAAACCAATGACAGTCTCTTTGAGAAATTCACAAGAATACAAGGAGTTTACACTAGAGAGACTGTATGGCATTCTAAAGACTTATGAGCTTGAAATAGAGCAAGATAAAAGAATGGAGAAAGAGAGAAAGAAAGGAGGGTCCATTGCACTGGTTGCTGAGTTAGAGAAAGAGAAGGAGATGAAGATAGAAGCTGTTGAGTCCACTTCAAAGGTCTGTGAAAACAAGGGCAAGGGGCTGGTAGCAGAAAATGAAGATTCTTTGTGTAACGGCTGGGAAATTTAAGTCTGTATTATATCATATTTATAATAAATTATGTGTATTAATGTGTCATTATGTGTAATTATCTGAAAACCCTAACTACTACGTATTACGTTCATTCTGTGTCATTCCGGTATTTTTAAGATATTTTTAAGATATTTTATTTTTCATTTATCGCTTTCATTTCAAACGTTTTACGACCCAAACCATGATTTTAAAGCAAGTATTTCAAATAAAATAATGGGCCTTATTTTTCATCAAACGGCTTTTACCATCGCATTATTCTGAACATCTAGGCATTTTATAAATTTTCTCGTTTTACGAAAAATGACTTTTCCGGGTCCCATTGGGTGTTAAAAATCCCACAAAAATCACATTTTTATTTTTATAAAATTATAGGACTTTTATTTATACCATTTCTTTTTATTTTTACATTATTCACAATTTTTGAGAAATTTTGGCATATATATTGCATATATAAAATATTTATAAATTAAATGTTAATACTCAAAAATTACAAAAATTAGGACCAAATATTTTTATTAGGAGTGTAATTAGCCCCTTATTTAGGGGTATTATTTTCAGCACTATAAATACCTGATTATTAATTAATTAATCAGTTAATTAATTATAAAAATTCAGAATAATTTAGAAAAATCCCCAATTTCCCATAATTAGAGTTTGGTGTTCTTGATTTCAACCGGAGATTTGATCGTGATTCCGACCTCCAAATCAGACAAGTAAGTAGTCGTTGCAAAACTCTTGATCTCTACTTTCGATTGGTATAATCAATTTCATGTTTCAGTGTGTGATTATTGATTCGATTTTTTTAGGGTTTATAGTCGATTTAGGCATTTTTGATTCTTGAATCGTTTGATTGTTTTGATGGTTCGTATAGCTTCCCCTGAGTCTTAGGAATGATTTCGTATATTCATATAATCCGTATAACCCCTGGAAGGTTATAAACGTACTCTTGGTTTTTAGTAATTTTTGAATTCATTATTGATTTATTATAGATGATGTTGATTGTTGTTGATTGGGGGGTTTGATTGTAGAAGTTCGTAGCTTCGATTTGATATAAGTATTGTAGAATGTAGAGTATGGTTTCGATTTTAGGGGGGAGTGATTTTCTGATGAACTCGACGGAAAAAAACTTGAAAATCCGCCGGAGTTCATCGGGGAAGGACGACGGGACGTCAGGAACGAGGCGGAGGGACGACTGTTGCAGGGAGGAGTTGATCTGGGCAGAAATCGAAACGGTAGTGTTTTCACTGCAAACGGAGCTCGCCGTTGTTTCACCGGAATCGGCCGCTGGCGTCGGGTTTTCCGGGCTGTTCTTCGTCGACCCGAGTCGACCCGGTTACGACCCAGGTTTGATCCTGAAAGCCCCAATTCGTTTTTCCTGTTAATGTTTCTGAATTACTAATTAATTATCTCTGTTTTATTAAAACTAAAATCAGTTTAAATAAATTCTAAAATTCTAATAAAATCAGATTTAAATTTTGAATTTTTTTATAAATAAATCCTCAAATTATTTTATTAATTTAGAAATTCAAATTTAGTTAATTAATTAATTATTTAATTATTTATCTAATTATTTATCTATTTACTTATTATTTGGTAATTAATTAATTAATTAATAAGGATTAAAATTAATCGAATATTATGATTAAAGGTTCGATAATTAATTAAATAAAACGAGTAACTCGTATCTACACGAGTAATTGAACGATAAGTTAAATTATTATTATTCGAGTGATAGTTATTTATTTGAAGAATATTAATTCGTAACAAATAATTAAATACAGATAATCGATTAAATCGTATAAGTTGTAATAATAACCATAATAATTCAGTAATTATACGAGAAAGGTAAATAACTCGTATTAACACAAGTAGTTGATCGGTGAGTTGGGTTATGATTCGAATAATGATTATTTATTCAATTAATAACGTAACAGATAGTCGTATCGATTATTTATTTGTAAAAAATCGATCTAATCAAATAAGTAATAATAAATTGTAAATATTTGTAATAAATGGTAATTAATCCTAATAATTAGGGATTAATTATTCTAAATACAATAATTATTAAATAATTACTTATTAATTATTTAATAGTTATTTATCATTTATTAATTATGTAAAAATGATTAATTATTTCGATAATTAATCAAATAATTTTCAATAAATCATAACAAACTCATTTTAATTCCAAAAATTATAGAAAAATTATTTTTGACTCTGATTTTTCTTAAATAATTATTTAAAAATTATTTTAGGGTTTAAAAATTTAGTAATAATTATTTATATTGAATAATAAATTGAATTATCAGTGTTTAATTGATATTAATTAGACCGTTAGTCCGATTTGGGTGAAACGAAAGCCCTTTGACTTAGAAAAATGAATTCTTTTCATTAAAAATAATATTAAGACCTAATTTCTTCCAAAACTTAGTTGATTTTGTTACTTGTTCGATTATCAATCGAAGTGCGTGCCGAGACGAGTCCGAAAAATTCCAGAAAAATGGGAAACGAGGCAGATGATGATCAGTGGAGCGATCTGCGAGTCGATTTTAATTCTAAAAATTATTTTAACTATAAAAATGATTATGTGCTTATGTGCTTATGTGTATTATGTGGTTAATCGGGTCTTACTTGCTAATATGTAATATACGAGTCAATCATAAGCGCATGGGTAGGTAATAGGAACGATGTGAAGTCGATTCAAGATGCAATTGAAGTACGAAATGACTAAACCAGACTATTTTTCTAACAGAAGCTAAGCCAGCAAGGCAGGTTGAGTAGGTGATAGACGAAGGTGATTTAATTGCAGTGAGTCGCGCAGAAGGCAAGTTTTTCCCCTATTCTACTTTCAGAATAGTGATATTTCTTCAGATTCTTATTATGCTTGTACTCTTTTGATTCTCTTGTTCATATTTCATTTCGAATCTTGCTTATCCTTTTCATTTAAATTTATTGTTCATATTCCAATTGTTACTCACAATTATTGATATATTCTGGTGATTAGAATATATCAAAGCATACCGATTGTTTCGGTTGCTATTCCAGGGACTGGATAATAATACTTTGGGGATTAAGTGTACTTAATCCTAAGGACCGGGACATAATCGGATCCTTGAGATGGACCGTAGTGCCTGGGTGCCCGATTGGATCTATATAGTGAAATATAGATCTGCACTGTATCCTGGCTGATCAGCAGATTATAGACGCGAATTTGTGTCCAGTTTAGTTCGTTTGTATTCACCAGTAATGGCCTTCTTTCTATTCTCGCGGGGTTATATCTTTGCAGATGTACCCGGGTTACGGATTCACTTAAATTGCTTTAACATTATTTATATTTTGCGGACTTATTGAGCAATTTTTAGCTCACCTTTTTTGTTGTTATTCACCTTATTGTTTTCATTTAAGAAGGAATATGAAACCCATCAGGACTCGAGTGATAAAGAAGCGGGTCAAGCCTAGGGATCCTCTCATACCCAAGGTGTTGATCCCAATCCAGGAAGAAAGCTTTGAGTTGCCCGAAAAGTGGTGTGTAGATAGTTAGTGTGTGTGTTTGAATAAAAGATAAACTTAGTTTAAAACTGATTAGACAATGGTTTGTAATAAAAAAAAGTTTGTGAGATTTTAGATTTGGTTTGTAATAAAGTAGTTAATGTGTTAGGTCACACACACACACTGTAGAGGGGGGTGAATACAGTGTATAGCACAATTAAATCGAACTTTAATAACTCAAGTAACAGAAAACAAACTTTATTCAAAACAATAAACTCTGTTACAGTATGGAACTGTTCTCTCTCAGTGATGAACAAATATCACGAGAGCTGCTAGGGTTACTATGAATAATCTTCTCGATTATGATAACACTTATAGTGTAAACCATATGTCTGTGTTTGTATATTACACAGTTACAAGATAATCGCTAATTGATATGGAATATAATTCTGCTTCCTAAAATATATCAATCAGATATCTTTTCTTCCAAGTATTCTATTCTTCATAGAATTTCTTCTTCATGCATATCTCTTCTTATGTTTGTCTCGATCTTCTCTTCCTGTGAATCAGCTACCTTCCTTATCTGAACGTTTCCTTTAAGTCCTGATATTATCTTCTGATAAATATCTTCTGAACCTTAAGTACCGATGACTTAAGTTCTGACTTCAGTATAAGTGCTGATTTCAGTTAAGTACTGATTTGTCCTGTTTAAGTAAGATCTGTAAACTAAACATAAATCACATTAGTCATGACATTATCAAATATATCTAACAATCTCCCCCAACTTGTAAATTAGCATAATATACAAGTTTAACAGATATTTGATGATGTCAAAAATATTAAGTACAAATGCATGAGAATTTGACTAGATAACTACAACTTACAGTCCTTAAAGCTTTACCAATCTTTAACTTCTGATAACAACTTCAGTCTGTATTCATATCAGAATTGAAGTAGTTGTAGATCTTGACTTGGCTTCATCTTCTGATCTCTCTGATGTCAGGAGTTGTTCTGCGAATTAGTTCTTCAAGAAACATCTCTCAGCATATCTGAGTTCATCAATCATCCTCCTTTTAGCATCTTTAAGTTCTGCAGAATCTTCACTAGTTTGAAAGATTGTAGCCCTGAGATCATTAATTTTAGCTTTCTTTATGTCCTGATCCAGTCTGATCAAATATGCCTTGTCAGACTCAAGATTGAATTCCACAGCCCTGTAACCCAGAAAGGTAGTTATAAACTTAGCAGAGTTGGGCTTCATCTCAACAATATCACCCTTGTGATCTATGTACTTTGGAAGATATGTGCTGTCAAACTTAATAGAATAAAGCCTTTTCTGTCTCTGAATTTGATTCTTCAAATAGTTTGCAGCACTTTCTGTTATTTTGTCATTCACTTGAAGTAAGAATAATACATGTTCCAGTTCTTCAAAATACTTCAGTGGAATGGCATTTTCCCTTATATGATAAACCCTACCATCTGTCATGAAGTACAACAAGATGTGTTCTTTCAAGTAGGTATGGTAAACCATTTGTACATATTCTAGTTGATTCAATCTCTCAGGAGTTGCTCCAATACCTGGTTCACTTAAGGAAGTTGGATCATTGGTTGTGTTCTGTACTCTTCTTTCATCAGCACTTCCCAATCCAGTTTTATCTCTTGCTTCCTTTCCAGTAACTACTCTTGCTTCAAAACCACTTATAGCAGTCTTCAAAGGTTGAGTCTGCTTGGCTTTGGTGAATCCTGGTAGGAGTATCTTCGAAGGTTTAACATGAGCAATGTCAGAGGTTTCCTTTGATTTATCTTCTGATATCAAGTTAACTTGAGCTATGTCAGAGGTTACTTGCTTCTTTGAGATATCAGAACTAACTATCTCTTGACTCTGAACAACTTGAGCCATGTCAGAGGTTGTCTTAGAAACTTTTCTTGAAGTCAGAGCAAGATCAGCATCTTCATCAGTAATTTCTTCATTCACAGGAGGCACATAAACTTTGATAGGTTCACCAACTTTCTCTTTGCCCTTGGACCTTGGATCTATCTGCAGTTGTGATTTAGCTTTGGTTGCTTCAGGATTTGTCCTTTCTTTTATCACAATGCCTTTGAGCTTTGGAAGTTTCTTTTTACCAGAAGCTTCAGATTTAGATTTGACTTTTTCTGATTTAAGTCTAGCTTCTTCTTCCATTAGACTCTCTAAGTCCATTCCTGGATTTTCCTTAAGAAATAACCGTCTTGACATTTCTTCATCAAGATCCAAAAGTTCATCAGAACTTATCCTTTTACCAGTAGCAGAAGTAATTCTTTTTCCAGCATCAGAACTTGTCCTGTGACTTGTAATTCCAGCTCCTCTTGATGAGAAACTTCTACCTTGACCATGTCCTCCACCCATTCCAGAGTTTCCCTAGCCATCTTTTTCATCATCCTTCCCCTTCAGTGTCTTATCAGTTTTGTATTTGGACTTAATTACTTTCTCCCCCTTTTTGGCATCAGCAGGTAACATAAGAGAGACAAGCAATTCCACTAAGGCTTGAATTTCATCGAGTTGAGATTGCTGAGAAGCTTGATTTTTCAAAATATCATCAATCTGAGACTGTTGCTTCTCTTGGGTCTTCTCAATATAAGCAACTCTGTCAAAGGTAGGTTGAAAGAATTTTTTCTTTTCAATTTTCTGAACTATTTCTTGCTTGAGTAATTCTTCCTGAATTTTATGTAACTCTTCATGAGTTGTTGAATGGAGACCTTGCAAATGTCTAGTACTCAATGCAGTGACTCGAAGCTGTGTCTTGAAATCATCATTAATTAACATTTCATCAGCTTTTGTCAAGTGCTCAGCAAGAATCTTTTCAGATAGAACAAAGGTAACTAAGTTCCATTCCTTAGTCCACTCCTGTCCTTGAGGAGTTTCACTCCAAGACACTGGTGCTTCTCTTCGAGTAAACTTCTTGACTAACTCACTTTTGTGAACAGTTAGCTGAGGGGCATGTCCTGAAGGACCAGCTGCATCAGCATCTGCATTCATAGCAGTATCACCAGTGGGGTCAGCATTTGAAGCATCAGAACTAACAGAATCAGCATCTTCTGATAGAACAACAGTATGGGAAGCAATTGAGGCTTCAACATCATCCTCTAAGTACTGATCTGGTTCCAAGTTCTGATCAACAGCCATATCCTGATGCTCACCTATATTCTGATCATCAACAACTAGATGCAGAGAAGGTGTTGGAGACAATTCTGGAGTTTTAGTAGCATCAGGAAAAGGTGTTGTAGATGAATTAATTGCTGTTGGAGCTTCTAAGTAAAGTACCTCAGGAACAACCAGGTTCTGAATATCAATTTCAGCACTTGTGCCTGGATTGACAGGAGATACAGTCTCATGTACAGGAGACACAGATGGTGTGTTGGCCTTTTCTGTAGCACCTTCATGAGTTGGAGTCAATGGAGAAGCAGTGGCTTCAGCAAATTCTGGTTCTTGTGAGATCAGAGATTCCTGATCTCCTTCCTTAGCTGCTGCTTCCTCATCATCTGAAACTGGCCTTTTAGCTCTCTGTTTCTTGTATCTCTTTGATGGTGGAGATTCCTTGGGAGGTTCAGCAGAAGTCATTCTTCTAAGCCTTTTGAGAAGCTTTGATCCCCCAATTCCAGAATCCTTCTGAGAAGAGACTTTCTCAGCTTCTTTAACAACAGGTTCTGATGCAGAAACCTGTTCCTCACTATCAGACTCATCTCTCAGAACATTCCTCCTTCTCTTCTGTGGTGTTTAAGGAACAGTTTTTGTCCTCTTGGGCTTGAAAGATGAAGGCTTCACCAGTAGGTGCTGAGGATGAAGGTTGAGCTATCTGTGAAGTTGTGAAATATGATTTGATATATGTTCTGAGGGAGGGTTGAGGTATAGGTGTATGAGTGGTATGTTCTGATGGTTGCTGTGGTGTTTGGGATGTGGTGGTGGGTTGTACATTAGGATAAACAGATCTATAGGTTTCAGGATCAGCATTTACCAAGATCTGTTTTACAGACTCAGGAATCTGTAAAGGTCTAACCACCTTTTTCTTAAGGTCAGCATTTACCAAGTCATTAAAGGCTCGTTTTGCAATTTTAAAGGGTGGATATAAAGAACTGGCTAGTTGAGGGGCATCAGCACAGCAAAAGGTATATATAAGCTGACAGAATCTAGCAAAGTAAACTACATTTCTATCCTCTGTCATCCTATCCCCTATGAAACCTATCACAGCACTTGCAAAATCAAAATGAGTTTGGTTAATAATAGCATACCCGATGTGCTGATGCATTATTGGAATGGCATCAAAGTTTGAACACTTATTCCCGAAGGCTTTAGTGATGCAGTCGAAGAAGAAGCTCCATTCCTTTCTGATATTTGCCCGTTTCAACTGTCTAAGCTTAGCCAAACTCTTTTTATACCCCAAACTGTCCATTAACTCTTGTAGAGCTGATTCCTCCGGTGTTGAAAAAGTACAGCCTTCTGGTAAATGTAAGGCCTTGCGAATTGTACCAGGAGTTACCACATGTTCAGAATCATCCACTTCAAAAACAATACTGGGAGTAACAGTTGCACCACCATTATCAAAATGCCCAGTCCGCCAAAATGTCAGAACTTGTTGGCTTAAAAAGAGTGAAGGATGGGTCAATGCATACCCAATTTCACTGTGTGCAAGAAGATCTTACACAAAATGCAACTCAGACGGAGCTTCATCATGATCGAGAATTGCAGCATAGTTATTTGGAACGAACTTAGCTCCATCAATGATCAAATCCTTAGGTGCCATGAGAAGAATCGAAAATTAAGAGTGCCTGTTAGGTGTTTGATAAAATGTCTGTATGAAAAACCAACGTCAGGAGATGAGAGATAGTAAAAGCAAAGAAAGAGAAATAAAGTGTAAAAGTAAATAAAAGATTGTATAAATTTCTCTCTCTCTTACTTATACTTGGTAAAAAAAATATAACCGTTGGACACCTGTCAGACATGCAACAATAATGAATAGTTAATGGGCACGGGAAAACAATAATCATGACTTATCACATACAGGTTTTCAAGGAAAAACCATGCCACTTACCCAGTAATCCCATTAATTGAGGTAAGTCAGTTTTAATTCAAAATTTAAACTGTTCCATCTTATTCAAATATTTTCACTGCAAAACCAATATTCTGAAAATAAATTTCAAATGTGAGAATGACCAAAATAAATCAAGGAAACAAGTACTGATATTTTAAAGTCAGAACTTAATTTAAATCAATGATTAAAATGATCATCAGAACATGGATATATCAGGATTTAACAGTGCATTTAAATGTGCAAACATCTTAGAGATAAAATCTTGCAAAAATAAGAAATTTCATTAATATATTAAGAGAATACATTCATGAAATTGAAATTACATCAGAGAATTACAAGACTGTCCTAAGCTTCTAATCCTAACATCAACAGCCTTAGTCCTAGCTCAAGAAGCAGGGCAAAGCTGACGATGAAGAAAGACAGGAAGAAGAAAATAAGTTATTTCTTCTTCCTACTCTCTACAAAAAGAATAGTGAGTCTGATGATTCACTCTTGCTGGCGGAGAGCTTCCAGCCTTTCCTCCTACAATCGCTCCAGATGGCGATGGTAGTCCATGTAAAAGAACAGGAGGTGTGTGAGAACCTCCTGGGGAACCGAGTCCCAAATCTCATCAGGAATGACAGTCACGTGCCATTCCTGCTGCCATCCCTCACGGCTTAACTCCATGTTGAAGGTCTCATAGTTTAAAAACATATTGTAGTTAACCATGATGTTGTGTATATGAGGGAAAAGAGAGTAAGTGTTTGAGGAAGGGAATAATGTGTAGGCTGATGTGAAGTGTTGGTTTATATAGGCAGAAGAATGCCAGGAGATGCATGGATAATTTAATGCGGACAGGTAGAAATAATTCTACCCCGTCTCCCTAGACTGGAAAGACGAAAAACAGTCATTGGAAGTGTAAGACAGGGTTTAATGCGCACAAGAAACAAGTAAAAATTACTGTGCATGTACGTGTTCTACTAACCCTAATTAGATTGACTGTTAATATTCTACCCAAACATATTCTAGTTTAAAAAGGAGACTGTTTCAAATTGTAACTGCAAATAAGTCAAGTAAAGGATCAAAATTTAATATCAGAACTTAGACTTATATCAGAACATAACAGTCATCAGAACATGATTTCTGAACTCAAAAAATGAATGCCTATCTCCGTAATTCTTCACCCAAATTCTGATATCGATTCTTCAGAACTTAATCATCAGAACGTTCAACAGAACTTGTCCTCATAATTTATGCAATTTGACACATAAACTGTTCATCTACAACAACATGGATCACAACAGAAATTTTCATCATTCATATGGAGTGTTAGTGTGTGCATTAAGCTAAATATCAGACAGAGAGTAAAGTCTGATTCACTTCAGAACATCTTAGAAATAAGGCACAACTAAAACTTTACTGAAAATCTGTCATTATTCTGAAGCCTACTATTAAATGAGTTCATGCTTGAGTCCACCTCAACTGTTTTGTGCTAATTTTGTGCATCTTTTTAAATTCCATTTTACAGTGGCTTCTCAGTGTAAGTGAGTCACGACTGCTTATCAGAATTTATGCTATTATCAGAGTATTTCTCCAGTAATCATAGAGTGTGAAAAGTCACCAAGAAAAATATTTATTTGCTTTTCTGATGCATTTTACTTAATACCAGCAATGCACTTGGGTCGTCCCTTCCACATTTTTACTCTAGATCTCAAAGGAGTACCTGATTTTTATTCCTTGTTTCTTTCCCTTTTTCTTTTGATAAGTGAGGTTTATCAGCACTTAGTACATTCAACAGATTTACTAGAATCAGAACTTAACAGATGAGAAGCATTATTCTAGTTTTTGACTTAGTAATAAGATAGAAAAAGTAAACTCAACTAAGCTCAATATCAGAATTTGCTTGTGTCAATAGATTTCCACAGAAATAATTACTTCTAACATGGGATCTCTAGTGTATTGAAGACTACTAGGTCAGCGTCTAGCACAGGTATCCTCATAGGATTGAATAGTTACATAAACAGTCATATCACTATCAGAGTTTAGAAAGTCACATCAGACAACAGTCAGTACTTAAGCAATTTTCAATTAAGCACATAATACACAAAGAGAGTAATTTCTGTAAATACTGATCATAAAGTCTGATGCATCAGAACAAAACTAAGCAGATTTAGAGAAAGAACCTGAAACCATTCCAAGTTCATTTACCAATCTTGTAAAAGTAGCTTCACACAGTGGTTTTGTGAAGATATCTGCTAGTTGTTGATCTGTTAGAACAAAGTGCAATTCCACTGTACCTTCATCCATATGTTCCCTTATGAAGTGGTACCTAATGCTGATGTGCTTTGTCATTGAGTGTTGAACTGGATTACCTGTCATAGCAATAGCACTTTGATTATCACAGTAAATAGGGATTTTAAAATATGTTAACCCATAATCCAGTAACTGATTCTTCATCCAAAGAATCTGTGCACAACAGCTTCCTGTAGCAATGTACTCTGCTTCTGAAGTTGATGTGGAAATTGACTTTTGTTTCTTGCTAAACCAAGAAACCAATCTGCCTCCAAGAAATTGACAGCTTCCACTTGTGCTTTTCCTGTCAATTTTGCAACCTGCAAAATCTGCATCTGAGTAACCTATTAGTTTAAAATCTGATTCTCTGGGATACCACAATCCCAGATCAGCTGTTCCCTTAAGATATTTGAAAATCCTTTTCACAGCTGTTAAGTGAGGTTCTTTTAGATCTGCTTGAAATCTTGCACAAAGACAGGTAGCATACATGATATCAGGTCTACTAGCAGTTAGATAGAGTAGAGAGCCAAGCATACCTCTGTAATCAGTAATATCTACTGATTTTCCAGTATCCTTATCCAGTTTTGTTGCAGTGGCCATGGGAGTGAATGCACTTGAACAATCTTGCATCCCAAATTTCTTCATCAAATTTCTGGTGTACGTGGTTTGACAAATAAAAGTGCCTTCTTCATTCTGCTTGACTTGAAGGCCCAGAAAATAGCTAAGTTCACCCATCATACTCATTTGATACCTTAACTGCATCAGTTTGGCAAACTTCTTGCAAAGTCTGTCATTTGTAGAACCAATAATGATATCATCAACATATATCTGAACCAGAAGTAAGTCCTTTCCATGGTTGAGGTAGAACAGTGTTTTGTCTATAGTTCCTCTGTTAAATCCACTTTCCAGAAAAAACTGAGCTAAAGTCTCATACCATGCTCTTGGAGCTTGCTTAAGGTCATAGAGTGCTTTATCAAGCCTGTAGACATAATCTGGATATTTGGGATCTACAAAACCTGGAGGTTGTTCAACATATACTTCCTCCTCCAATTCTCCATTGAGAAAAGCACTTTTCACATCCATTTAAAAGATAGTAAACTTTTTGTGAGCAGCATAAGCCAAAAATATCCTTATGGCTTCCAATCTAGCAACTGGTGCAAAAGTTTCATCATAATCAATTCCCTCCTGCTGAGAATATCCTTTTGCAACCAACCTTGCCTTATTTCTTGTAATTATGCCATCACTGTCAGTTTTGTTTCTGAATACCCACTTTGTACCAACAACAGATTTGTTCTTTGGTCTTGGCACTAGGGTCCAGACTTTGTTTCTTTCAAATTCATTAAACTCTTCCTGCATTGCTTGCACCCAATCAGCATCTTAAAGAGCTTCTTCCACTTTCTTTGATTCAGTCTGAGAAAGAAAAGAATTGTAAAGACATTCACTTGAAGTAGTTGTTCTAGTTCTGACTCCTGTATCAGGATTTCCAATTATTAAATCAGGTGTATGTGATTTTGTCCACTTCCTTGCAGATGGAAGGTTTTCTCTAGAACTGGATGCTCCCCCATGATCCATGCTATCTTCATCAACATTTTCTGATGCTCCCCCTGAAACTATGCTCTCAGTACTTGGCTTATCAGAACTTGACGAATCAGAACTTGAAGAGCCAGATGTATGTTCTGATGCTTCTTGAGATGTGGTTATATCTTGAGTATGCTCCCCCTGCATTGGTGCATCTTCCTTTGGCGTAGTCACCACAGTTTCAATAACATCAGAGTTTAATTCATCAGAGTTTGCAGTATCAGGATTTAGGCTGTCAGGATTTTCAGTATCAGAATTTAAGTCTTCATTTTCAAATCTCAGCTGCTCATGATCATTGAAGTCTTCAAGCCCAGTAACCTTCTTATCATCAAAGGAGACATTGATAGATTCCATGACCACTCTTGTTCTCAAGTTATAGACTCTGAAGGCTTTTGTGGAAAGTGGATACCCAACAAAAATTCCTTCATCAGCTTTTAGATCAAATTTGGACAGCTGTTCAGGGTGAGTCTTAAGAACAAAACACTTGCATCCAAACACATGAAAATACTTCAGATTTGGCTTCTTTTTCTTCACCATCTCATATGGTGTCTTTCCATGCTTGTTAATTAGTGTTGCATTCTGAGTAAAACAAGCAGTCTGCACAGCTTCAGCCTAGAAATAGGTTGGAAGCTTTGCTTTATCAAGCATTGTTCGTGCAGCTTCAATAAGAGTTCTATTCTTTCTTTCAACAACTCTATTTTGCTGTGGAGTTCCAAGAGCAGAGAATTCCTGCTTGATTCCATGGTTTTTGCAGAACTCTTCCATTATCAAATTCTTGAACTCAGTACCATTATCACTCCTTATTATTTTCACAGAATCTTTGACCAATTTATCCAGTTGCCTGACATGATCAATCAAGATAGATGCAGTTTCACTTTTTGTGTGCAAGAAATACACCCATATGTATCTGGTGAACTCATCCACTATGACCATAGCATATTTCTTCTTTGCAATAGACATGACATTACTAGACCAAAAAGATCAACATGTAGAAGGTGATAAGGCTCAAGAATTGATGATTCAGTCTTGCTCTTGAATGAGGATTTCCTTTGTTTAGCCTTCTGACAAGAATCACAAAGACCATCAGGAGCAAATACTTACTTTGGCAGTCCTCTCACAAGATCTTTCTTGACTAGTTCATTTATATTGTTGAAATTTAAATGAGAGAGTTTCTTGTGCCAATTCCAGCTTTCTTCAATTGATGCTCTACTCATCAGACAGATTGCAGAACCATCAGTACTTATTAAAATCTTGGCTTCATAGATGTTACCACGCCTGTATCCTTTCAGAACAACTTTGCCTATAGATTTACTTACAACTTCACAGTGTTCTTCAAAGAAATCCACATGATAACCTCTGTCACAGATTTGACTGACACTCAGCAGATTGTGTTTAAGTCCTGAGACCAGAGCTACTTCCTTAATGATGACATTCCCAATATTGATATTGCCATATCCCAATATTTTTCCAATGTTGCCATCTTCATAAGAAATACTTGGGCCAGCCTTCTCCACAAAATCTGATAGCAGGGCTTTATTTCCAGTCATATGTCCTGAACATCCACTGTCCAGAACTAGGATGTTTTTCCTGTTGCCCTGCAATCACAAAGACCACTAATGATTAGTTTTAAGGACCCAGATTTGCTTGGATCCTTTGGCCTTATTAAGTTTGTTAACATTTGCAGCGGATTTAGCATCAGAGTTTATGTTAACATTTTTCTTATCAGAATTTACACTATCAGACTTTGAATCAGAACTTATACTAGAAGGAACAATGCTAACTTTCTTTAAAGAAGGTTTTATTTGATAATAATCATAGTACAGACTATGATATTCCTTACAAGTATAAATGGAATGCCATAAACTACCACAATGAAAATAAGGATTTTGTGGCTTATATCTAACAGACTGACTCTTAACTCCTGACTTTGAAGGTAAGGAGTTTATGTTCTTATTCTTCCTGCAAAAAGAAGCCAGATGGTTAGAACTTCCACAGTTATGACATGTTTTTCTAGGAGCATCAGGAACAGGCTTATAATCATTGCTATTATTCACACCTTCCTTTCCATTCCTATTTTTCCTAGGTGATTTTACCTTGTTTGCATTCTTAACATCTTTCAGCTTATGCTTTAGCTGCTTCTTAGTCATTAAGCCTACGTTTACTTCAGTTGTCTTTTCCTATTTTAGTTTGTCAGAAGTTAATTCCATTTTAACTTCTGATTTCTCAGTATTAGACTTTACAGCTACAAACTTAACAGGTTTTAACTTTGGCTTTTATTTAACAACTATAGGCTTAATATCTACAGTTCCTTTATCATTCTTATCATCTCCATAACCTAAGCCCTCTTTCCGGTTTTCACTACTTAACAAATTCTGAGTTGTTCTGCCAGAGTTAGTCCAAGTCCTGATAATCTCTCTTTCCTTTTCTAACTCAGCTTTTAGAGATTCATTCATTTTAAGCACTTCATCCCTAACATAGAAAGCATCATCTCTATCTTTCGGAGTTTGATGGAACATGACTAACTCTTTTTCTAAATAATCATTCCTCTTTTTGCAAGCAAGATTTTCAGAAGTTAATCTTTCACATGTTAAAGTTTGATCTCTATAACTAATGAACATGGTTTTAAGATATCTTCTCAACTCATTAATATCATCCATATGAAAGGCATAAGTAGTTTGCGGTACCTTTAATTCAGCAGCTTCAGAACTGCTTTCAGCACTTTCCTTATCAGCATTTGACATCAGGGCATAATTCTCCTCACTTTCAGAATCTGAGGTGTCTGTCCAGCTTTTGTTCTTTGTGACAAGAGCCTTGCCTTTGTCACTCTTCACTTTCTTGCAATCAGGAGATATGTGGCCTTCCTCACCACAGTTGTAGCATTTGACATTTGTATAATCTCCTCTGTCAGACTTTCCTCCTCTGCCCTCAGATTTTCTGAAATTTTTCTTATCAGAACTTGCGCCTTTCCTGGAAAACTTCTTTCTCTTCCTGAACTTCCTGTATGCAATCTTTGTGATTCCTTTCACCATAAGAGCGCACAGCTTCATCATCTCTTCATCAGCATCCGTCTCAGGCAAGCTTTCAGATTCTGAGTCATCATCACTTTCAGAACTTGATGACTCAGTATCAGACTTTGTGAAGAGAGCTTTACCCTTTCCTTTCCTTGAGGTAGCTGCCTTGGGGGATTCTTCTTCAGCCTTAAGAGCAACTGTCCTTGACTTTCCTCCTTTCCTCTTGCTTCTTTGTTCCATCTCAAGTTCATAAGTCTTGAGCATTCCATAAATTTCATCAAGAGTTGTTTCATCAAGATTATAGTTGTCTCTTATTGTTGGGGCCTTCAAATCCCAGCTTTCAGGAAGAGCCAACAGGAATTTAAGGTTTGAATCTTCAAGATCATACTCCTTATCAACCAGTGACAAATCATTCAAGAGTTTGAAAAATCTATCATATAAATCAGTCAATGACTCATTAGCCTTTGAGTCATAGTATTCATACTCTTGAGTGAGTATTGTCTTCCTGTTCTTCTTAATCGTATCAGTTCCCTGACATCTTGTTTCCAAGGCATCCCATATCTCCTTTGCAGTCTTGTAGTTTATTACCCTGTTTGACATTACATTATCAATGGCACTATACAGTAAGTGTCGTACCTTAGCATCCTTAGCAATTGATGCGATATCTTCAGCAGTGTAATCACTCTTCTCCTTTGGTACAGACTTTGCTGCTTCACCTACAACTGCAACAGCGAGCTTGGTTGGTTTGTGAGACCCTTCCCTGATTCTATCAAGATATTCTTGATCTGTAGCTTCCAGAAACATGGTCATCCTCACCTTCCATATGGGATATTCAGATGGTCTCAATATGGGAACTCTAATAGTCTCATATCGGCTTAGAATTTATGTCTTTGGAGGTTCTTCAGCTTTGGTGGGCTTAGTTGGAGTTTCTGCTTCAGACATGATTGTGTTTGGATCTTAAACTGTTTGTGTGTTAACAGATAGGCTCTGATACCTAGGTCACACACACACTGTAGAGGGGGGTGAATACAGTGTA
This sequence comes from Apium graveolens, assembly GCF_009905375.1. Classification (NCBI taxonomy): domain Eukaryota; kingdom Viridiplantae; phylum Streptophyta; class Magnoliopsida; order Apiales; family Apiaceae; genus Apium; species Apium graveolens. The sequence goes on along the minus strand of NC_133649.1, from coordinate 290,977,282 downwards.
TAGCACAATCAAATCGAACTTTAATAACTCAAGTAACAGAAAATAAACTTTATTCAAAACAATAAACTCTGTTACAGTATAGAACTGTTCTCTCTCAGTGATGAACAAATATCACGAGAGCTGCTAGGGTTACTATGAATAATCTTCTCGATTATGATAACACTTATAGTGTAAACCCTATGTCTGTGTTTATATACTACACAGTTACAAGATAATCACTAATTGATATGGAATAGAATTCTGCTTCCTAAAATATATCAATCAGATATCTTTTCTTCCAAGTATTATATTCTTCATAGAATTCCTTCTTCATGCATATCTCTTCTTATGTTTGTCTCGATCTTCTCTTCCTGTGAATCAGCTGCCTTCCTTATCTGAACGTTTCCTGTAAGTCCTGATATTATCTTCTGATAAATATCTTCTGAACCTTAAGTACTGATGACTTAAGTTCTGACTTCAGTATAAGTGATGATTTCAGTTAAGTACTGATTTGTCCTGTTTAAGTAAGATCTGTAAACTAAACATAAATCACATTAGTCATGACATTATCAAATATATCTAACATAGTGGGTCTTGTTTTCATACTTCAACCTAAAAAGATCCTGGTTAGTGTTAAAGGGGTTTAGATTCCTTTCTTTTTATTTGTTAATCAGATTGTACAGATTTAGTGATTAGCTAGTAACCCCCAGAATTATACCCCGGGTCTGTGGGGAGTTACAGGTTTGGCATCAGAGTTGTAGGTTTGGTCCCTTAAAACAAGAACATTAGGGTTAAGATAAGATAGGGAGATCACATAGGATAGGAATAGTCAAACTGGAAGAGCAGTGTTAGGATTTAGGTTAGATTAGAATAGGGAAGTATAAATCTTAGGATTGTTCAGTGACCTTTCTTCTTTCTTTATATTATCAGATGGCGTCATCAGGTTATTCGGCTTATTCTGAGAGGACAGTCACCGGGCCAGTAGCACCAGTTGTACCTCCAGTATTTGAGTTCATATTTCCTCCTCTACCACCTCCACCACCATTGCCACAGGAGCCAGTGCCTCCAGTACAGGGGATAGTCCATGACCCTATAAAGATGTTCGATCCACTTGAGTTCTTTGAGCCGATGGTTCCACTACCAGTAGAGCATCAGTTTATACCGGGGATTGAGCCGGAGTTACCACCACCACCAGTGTTTCCTCCTATACCAGTGCATGCCCCAGAGCCAGATGTATTTTAAATGATTCCAGTCAAGGGGATGGGAGATCATGATGTGGATCTATAGTTAGGGTTACCACAGCAGGGTGCAGGTATACCGAGGGTTCCGTCATATGAGTCAGTGGGTCAGGTTGCACAGCCGCATATGGTACCATACCATGAGTACAGGGTTATGAGGGATAATGTAGAGTATTGGAGAGCATAGTGTAGAGAGATTATGTATTTATTTGACCAGATAGACAGAGGACCGTTACCGACCCTACAGCCAGATTACTTTATGAGACAGAGATTACAGTCGATTTTGATGAGTGCCACTTGGGAGCTAGATGAGTTGACCCATGAGGGACCGCCTTCTTTTGTAGAATTCTATAGGATATTCCGTTTGGCACAGACTTTGGTTCAGGCACTTAGGGAGGAGCTGAGGCATATTCCTCCTGGGTTTTGAGACAGTGACTACTGAATACAGATGTGTGCAGCATAGTATGACATAGTGAGTAGTATGTATGTGTGTAGTAGTAGTTTAACCTGTAGTAGTAGCAGTTTGACTGATAGTAGTTAGTGTGACTTGTAGCTTCGGTGATAACCAGCAGATCGAGACTTTTTGTATCAAGCATTTACACCTGAGGCTGGTGTCATATATATAAAATAAACTTTTTTAAATTTCTTTTATTTAAATTTCAATCTTTATAGTTTTACAGCGTTTACCTTTACTTTATTATTTTACAGCTTCTCGTATTTTAAATTCTGTCAAAAAAAAAGAGATAAAAGAACAACCATTTTACTTAACTGTTTACATTTCCTGTTTTTATATTAAGCAACTGTTTTCTTTCTGTAAACCATTATCTAAATTTTGTTAATACAGGATTACTTGTTTTCTTACTTACTATCAATTATTTATTAAACTATTAAAGAAACATCACTTGTTTTATTATCAGAAGATGGCACCAAAAAGAAAGACTAGGACTGAGACTTCTAACAGCAATTCCGAAGGATGAACTAATGAGACCATGAACCAAATGTTCCATCTGATGCAACAACAGATGGTAATGATGCAACAACAAATACAACAACAGCAGCAGCAGATTCAACAATAATTGTTACAACAGCCACTTCGTCCGGAGCCCCAAATTCCACCAGCTATATCTGTTGTTACTTTTAAGCAGTTTCAGTCGGTTAAACCTCCAGAATTTGATGGGTCAGCTGATCCTATTAAGGCTACCACTTGGTTAAAAGAAATAGAGAAAGCGTTTGCACTAGTGAAGAGAGGTGAAGACCAGAAGACTGACTTTGCTAGTTATTTGTTGAAAGGAGAAGCGAATTATTGGTGAGAATCTAAAAAGACTTTAGAGGGTGAAGATGTTATTGCATGGGATAGGTTTAAAGAGTTGTTCTTAGAAAAACACTTTCCTCGCTATGTGAGAAATCAAATACAGATAAAGTTTTTGGAACTGAAGCAGGGAAGTATGTCCGTGACCGAGTATGAAGCCAAATTTACTGAATTGGCTAGGTTTGTTCCAGAACAAGTGGATACTGAAGAGAAACGAGTTCAAAGGTTTCAAGAAAGGTTACGACCGTGGATCCGCGGACAAGTTGTAGTTTTTGAATTAACAACGCATACCTCCGTAGTCCAGAAAGCCTTGATCATCGAAGGGGAAAGTGAAAGATCTCAAAGGGATAGAGGATATGGAAGTTTCCAAGACCGCTCCAGCAGGAAGTCGAGATTTCAAGCCCGGACAAAGTTGAATTTTAAAAGGATAGGACAAGGTACCCAGAAAATAGGTAATCATTTCCAAGCCCCTAAACAATAGGGAATTGTTAGAGTCCCCGTGCCGTACTGCAGAACTTGTGGACGCAAGCACACCGGCGTATGTATCAAAGCAGATGTGATATGTTTCAAATGCAAACAGAATGGGCACTATTCTAACGAATGTCCCATGGGAAAAACAACAGAAATTACTTGCTACCAATGCGGAAAGAAATGACATATCACTAGGCATTGTAAAGGACCAACAATAGCAGCTAGTATTCTGAAAGTATTGGCATTACCTCCGCCACCGCCGCCTAATCAACCCAGAGCAAAAACTTTCAACATGACAATGAAAAAGCATTGTAGTGTCCTAGTGTAATCGCAGGTACACTTTTGGTGAATTCCGTAGATTCAAAAGTATTAATTGATTCTGGAGCTACCCGTTCATTTATTTCTGAAGAATTTCTTGATAAATTATATTGTGAAATCGAATGGTTGGGCGAGACGTTAATTATAAAATTAGCGAATGACGACCAAGTTCCAGTAGATCGAGTATGTCCTGCGTGCAATATCGAAATAGTTGGACATCATTTTTCTATAGACTTGATTCCTTTTAAGTTAGGAGAGTTTGACGTCATTTTGGGAATGGATTGGTTAACTTGTCATAATGCTCACATCGATTGTGCGAACAAGAAAGTCAAATTACGAACTGCGGAAAATACAACGGTAATATTTAAGGGCGAAAAACAGCGGAAGAAATTTCTGACTGCGATACAAACTAAACGATTGCTTCGACAAGGATGTGAGATGTATATCGCTTACGTGTTAGATACTGAGAAAGGAAGTCCCAAAATAAAAGACATTTTAGTAGTATGTGAGTTTCCGGACGTCTTTCCAGATGAGCTTCCAGGGTTACCGCCAGATCGAGAAATTGAGTTCACGATTGATCTAGCACCAGGTACAAAACCAGTTTTGAAAGCTCCATATCGGATGACTCCAGTCGAGATGAAGGAATTGTCAACGCAATTACAAGATCTTCTAGATCGAGGCATCATACGACCTAGTGTATCCCCATGGGGTGCACTAGTATTGTTCGTGAAGAAGAAGGACGGCAACATGCGATTATGCATCGATTATCGAGAATTGAATAAGCTAACTATCAAGAACAAGTATCCTTTACCGAGAATTGATGATTTATTCGATCAGCTAAAAGGAGCCGCATGGTTTTCGAAGATAGATTTGCGATCGGGCTATCATCAATTGAAGATTAAAGCTGAAGATATTTCCAAGACTGCATTTCATACGAGATATGAACATTACGAGTTTCTTGTAATGGTATTCGGTTTGACCAACGCGCCAGCAACATTCATGGATCTGATGAACATATTATTCAAGAAATACTTGGATAAATTCGTGATCGTATTCATTGATGACATCTTGATTTACTCAAAGACGGAAGAAGAGTATGCCGAGCACTTGAGGATAGCTTTAGAAATTCCGAGAAAAGAGCAACTGTACACGAAATTCTCGAAATGTGAATTCTGGTTGAAGAAAGTACAATTCCTAGGGCACATCATCAGTAGAGAAGGCATACAAGTTGATCCAGTGAAGATTGAAGCTGTGTTCAATTGGGAAAGACCAAAGACACCGACATAAGTTCGAAGTTTCTTGGGATTGGCAGGATATTATAGAAGATTTGTTAAAGATTTTGTGAAAATAGAAATGCCATTGACCAAGTTAACTCGAAAGAGTGAAAAGTTCGTATGGGATGACAAATGTGAAGAAAGTTTCCAAGAGCTGAAGAATCGGTTGGTAACCGCACCGGTACTCGTATTACCAGACGAGCATGGAAATTTTATCATTTACAGTGACGCATCATATCGCGGATTAGGATGTGTACTGATGCAGCACGATAACGTCATTGCATATGCTTCGAGACAGCTAAAACCTCATGAACAGAAATATCCTACGCATGACCTGGAGTTAGCAGCGATCGTATTTGCGTTGAAACTTTGGAGACACTATCTCTACGGTGAGAAATGCGAAATCTATACAGATCATAAAAGTCTGAAGTACATCTTTATGCAAAAGAAATTGAACATGAGACAACATCGATGGATGGAACTGATTAAAGATTACGATGTTACGATCAATTATCATCCAGGGAAAGCAAATGTTGTAGCAGATGCGCTAAGCAGGAAAGAAAGATTAAGTTGGTTAACTTCATGAGAGGAATTAGCCAAGGAATTTGACAAGTTGGAAATCGAAATTCGTGTTCCCAATGAATCTACAGAAGCTATCTACGCAATAACTTTTCAACCAGAGTTGCTAGAGAAGATTCGCCGCTATCAAGAAGAAGTGATGAGTCGAGATGACGACTTAACCGGAGAAGAAATCACAACTAAGAAGGATAATGAAGGAATCCTACGCTTTGCATCGAGAATCTGGATCCCTAACGTGGCAGAACTAAAAGAAGAAATATTGCGAGATGCGCACAGTTCAAAGTATTCCATTCATCCAGGAAGTACAAAAATGTATCGCGATCTGAAGGAAAACTTTTGGTGGCCGAATATGAAGAAGGAGATAGCGGAATGGGTAAGTAAATGCTACACATGCCAGCGAGTTAAAGCGGAACATCAGCGTCTAAGTGGATTATTACAACCATTAGATATTCCAGAATGGAAATGGGAACATTTAGCAATGGATTTTGTGGTAGGACTACCACGGACTAAAGCTAATCATGATGCGATATGGGTAATCATTGACAGACTAACGAAGTTGGCACATTTTCTACCAATTAACGAAGTTTTTCACTCGACAAGCTAGTGCACTTGTATCTCAAGGAAATTGTGATGCGACATGGAGTTCCAATATCTATCGTGTCTGATCGAGATCCCCGTTTCAACTCAAGATTTTGGAGAAAATTTCAAGAATGCCTTGGAACTAAATTAAACATGAGTACCGCTTATCATCCGCAAACCGATGGGCAAAGTGAAAGAACTATTCAAACAATTGAAGACATGCTACAAGTATGTACAATTGATTTCGAAGGCAGTTAGGATGAGCATTTACCTTTGGTTGAATTTTCTTACAACAACAGCATTCACACAAGCATTGGAATGCCACCATACGAAGCATTATAGGAAAGGAAATGCAGATCACCAGTACATTGGGATGAAGTTGGAGAACACAAGGTTTTGGGTCTAGAATTAATCCAACAGACTAAAGAAAAGATAGAACTTATTCGAAAGCAATTGGATGCAGCTGAAAACAGGCAACGCAAATATGCAGATCAAGCAAGGAAGGATATGGACTACCAGGAAGGAGAGCATGTGTTACTCAAAATATCGCCATGGAAAGGATTAACCAGATTCGGCAACAAGGGGAAATTAAAGCCTCGATACGTCGGACCATTTGGAGTCTTGAAGAAAGTGGGAAAAGTTGCGTACGAATTAGCTTTACCGCCTCATATGCAACATATCCACAATGTGTTTCACGTGTCGATGCTTAAGCGATATAATCCTGATTCTAGGCATGTCATAGAATATGAACCGATAGATATGCAACCTGATTTGTCTTTTGTAGAACAGCCGATAAGAATTTTAGATCGGCGGGAGAAAGTATTGAGAAATAAGTCTGTATCTTTAGTGCGAGTTTTGTGGAGAAACCCTATAATTGAAGAATCAACTTGGGAATTTGAGAGTGAAATGTTAGAGAAATATCCTCATTTGTTTTCGTAGTGAGATTCTGAGGAAAGAATCCTATTAAGGGGGAAGGATGTAACGTCTGGGAAATTTACGTCTGTATTATATCATATTTATAATAAATTATGTGTATTAATGTGTCGTTATGTGTAATTATTTGACAAACCCTAACTGCTGCGTGTTACGTGCATTCTGTGTCATTCCGGTATTTTAAAGATATTTTTCAGATATTTTGTTTTTCATTTATCGCTTTCATTTCAAACGTTTTACGACCCACACCATGATTTTAAAGCAAGTATTTCAAATAAAATAATGGGCCTTATTTTTCATCAAACGGCTTTTACCATCGCATTATTCCGAACATCTAGACATTTTATAAATTTTCTCGTTTTGCGAAAAATGACTTTTCCGGGCCCCATTGGGTGTTAAAAACTCCACAAAAATCACATTTTTATTTTTATAAAATTATAGAACTTTTATTTATACCATTTCTTTGTATTTTTGCATTATTCACAATTTTTGGGAAATTTTGACATATATATTGCATATATAAAATATTTATAAATTAAATGTTAATACTCAAATATTATAAAAATTAGTGCCAAATATTTTTATTAGGAGTGTTGTAACACCCCCAAATCCGGGGTCGGGGATCCGGGTTGTCACGAGTTCCATTTCCCTTAATAACACCCAATCTTAATAAATAATCGATTACTCTGTACTGCGACCCCACAATAAACACACACACCACAAGTTATAGTCTCAGAGATGAATATCCAAAAATAATCACGAGTCATTTTAATGCACAATTATTTCTCATTACACCTTAAAAGGGTTTCTGAATAAATTTACATTTTCCTTGTCATTATTACAATTCATAAATATACATAAGTCTGATACATCAAAAGTTGAAAGCCTAGCCTATTGGTAGATCCTACCTCAGCTACAATGGCATCAACGCCTACAGGAAACTGCGGAACGTTTCCTATCCGCTCGCGAATTGGGAGTTTGATCCTGTTCATCTTGTCTATCTGATGTTGTGTGATGAAAGAAGAAAGCAAGGGTGAGCAGCAAGCCCACCAAAATAATATGTATAATGATTAACAATATATGAGCCTTCTCATAGTACTCATGAAAGTCTTGGTTAAAAGAAATGAACCAAGTTTGATCCCTTAATGCGATGAAGTCGCAAAATATTCAGTATATGTACATATATACTTTTCACAATCTTTGAAGTCCTCTGACATGTATAATATACACAGAGTTCCAGTTTATAACTGTATAAACATATCGTTGCAAGGTGATCTCATATGTCTAACCTTGTCTCAACGTTTTTCTGAAAATCTTTGACATGCACAAGATAATCATTTACTAGATATAAGTTTAAAAGATGAAGTTACAAGATACTCCAATATACTTATATCTTTTCCGAATACTACTTGAACTACTACCGTTCAATGTATAAATAGTTCATCCCATAGATTAAGCTACAAGACAAAACTTGTATAGAATTAATCTTTAAAATATCATCAAAATAAAATGAAGTTATGAGATACTTCATTTGATGCACACATTATTTTGAAAACTTGACCCTGCCAACACTCAACAATCGCCCAACCGTAGCCTTTCTATCGAAGTGCTCTGGGTAGTGTTGCAGAAATATCCAATTGGATGATGAACTCATTACGGGAGTTTGCCGCGCCAGGAAGACCACTTACGATGATCAGTCGTAGTAGTACAACCCCACCATTTTCTACATATAGAGGAGAACCTGTCGGATTTACTTGTCAACCGAACACTGGACTCCTAAGGAATGTACCGTCTTGCGGAACTTCCAGGCCATTTGGGCCAATATAATAAGGCTGGGCCGGCGCCACTCGACCACTTACGCCACTCCTAGTTCAGATGAAATCCATGACTCTGAAACGTAAAGCTCGTCCCCCCTTTCCCCAAGTAGAAACTTGTTGATACGGCTCCACCAAGAAGTCGTATCTAGTTGGAAAGGAAAACTCACCGATATTTCCCAGGAGATGCCTGTTAATGGATTAACTTGTTCCAAGAATTCTACTTCTCGAGTATTGGGTAAGTAATCAAAACTCTTTTATCAAAATAGCAACCTTGTTGCGAATATAAAATATACCACAGAGCCGGATCCCTCAGGTTTTGAGCGAATATTTAAATCCCCTTTGAAAGGAAGATCTTAAATATAAAAATGAGTTTTGGGATCCGCTCTAACTTTTAAAATCATTTTGAAGACTGGCAAAACATTTTTAAGAATATTTGGAGTGATGCTGATTTAATAAGATAAATCAGTCCCAATATATTAGAAAATATCTGAATATTATTATTTAAATAATATTCCCATAAAGAATAATCTTTATAAAAATAACTGAAGTAGAAGTTGTAAAACTTATACTTGCAATGATTATTAAATAACCAAAGATATACTTATACGAAAGTACTATCTTTATTTGAATAATCAAAAGTAAGTTTGATTATCGACACATTATTCTTTAATAAAATTAAGAATAATAATTAGTAAATAATCGGAGTCATAAGTTCTCGAATGAATATTCAAATAGTAATATGAATTAATAAAATAAACGGAGTCATAAGCCCTCGAATAAATATTCAAAATAATATTCAATAATAAAATAAACGGGGTCATAAGCCCTCAAATGAATATTCAAAATAATATTCAATAATAAAATAAACGGGGTCATAAGCCCTCGAATGAATATTCAAAATAATATTCAATAATAAAATAAACGGGGTCATAAGCCCTCGAATGAATATTTCAAAATAATATTCATTAATAAAATAAGGTTATCGAATAAACCTTATTCGATTAATAGTTTTGAAAACTATAACCATATATATATAAATATATATATATAAAATCTACTCGGGATTCTCGACTCCCGGTTTTAGAAAATGTTTTCACCTTTGGGTCCCTATACTAAGGGTATATGCAAATACCTCTTATCTCTAGCATAGGTATTATGCAACTTATAAGCAATTGAATCAACAGATATATATCAAGATTACAAAACAGACATGCATATATACCATATCAGCATGCTCCAATATATCGCAAGAATTTGCTAATAACAAATATGCATTTATCGCAAGATCATGCATATACACATATACATCACAACAACAGTTATACGGGTAGAAAACTTGCCTGAGTGCTCCCGGATAGACTTAAGCTTAGAGTGGGTCCGATAACCTATGAACAACAACATAAGTCGGAATTAAACCCCGGTCGCTTAAGAAACCTAGACTTTAACCATTTAGAGTCCTAACGTTCGCTTTCGCGCTTAACGATTTACTTAAGTCGCTCGAGTACCCTCGGCTCCACCATTTTTAATAAATTAACCATTAAGGGTTTTAAGGCGATTCTTTCACGAGTACCTTACCAACTGCCTAATCCACTTTACATAATTGTTTCTTACCTCAATTAGTCATTTAAGGTCCTTAACCAAGGTTTCAAAGTAAGGCGAGGGGTAATGGTTCGGTCGCGAAACACCGTTACTTAAAACAGTCGTTTCTCCTAAACCGTACATTGGAATCAAACGAACTACATATCAAAACGAAGCTCGTAACATGAACTATCTAAACATGGCAATGGTCAAAACCTAACAGTGAGTTCAAGGGTTCTGATTTTAAGAACAAAAACAGTCTACGGTAAATCGGGCATTACGACGGCTATATTTACGCGATTTCCCAAATTTTATACCATTCCAATTCAACACCAAACCATCACCAATCAATCCCAATACAACCATATGACCATATCACTCCTCAACCACTTTAAACCATTTAAACCAATCTCAAATCACACCATGAATCATCAAGAACTACTAGTGCTTCTTTTTAACTCCGAAATCAACAAAAGCACTTAACCACTAAGATCTCAACATGACAAAACAACTACTACACTTAATCTATCATTCCATCATCATAATCATTTATATCAAACAATCTTAATACTAAGATCATGAAGAGTTATACCTTCCTTGAAGCTTTTAATCAATGAAAGATCCTTGGAATGTCCATGGAAGCCTTAATATATGCTTAAGCTACCTTGACCTTGCAAATAAAATCAAGAATCAAAAATTTGTTCTTGAAAGTTACTATTCACCCTAAACTAAAATGATTTGTTTGAGATAGAAAACCTTTGATTCAAGCACTCAAACTACTTGCTCTTCTTAGTTATGAAATATAGGATCCAAAGAAACAAACCTTATAATTTTCCATGGAGTATAGCTTGTGTTTTGAATTTCTAATTCACCATTTTGGTGAAAAATTCGAAATGAAGAAGATGAAAAGGGGGGGGGGGGGGAGAGAAGCTTGCTTTGTTTTATTGATCTTTGTGCATAAAAGGCTTGGTTGATATCCTTTTGTTTTGTTAATTACCTTTTAACCATGGTAAAATTTGTGTGGCTTGAAATCAACCAACAATACCTTCCCTTTGGTCATGCTTATGTCATCCTCCTATGTCATCTTCCCACACTTGTCATCTTCTTGTTGGTGTGGTGACATCATCATCACTAACCTCTTTGATTAGCTCTTAATTACTTGGCTAATGACCGCTGATCTGTTATACGGTTCGCTTAACTTTCGTTCTCGTTTATCGTTTGAGGGATCATACCCGGGATCTTATTACTTGGGTTCCCTTAACCTTTCTCAATACATTATATTCCTTTTATGATCCTCTCTTATAATCCTTGAATTTAAATCCTTTTATTCATTTTACCTTATACTCAATTCTTTCGCTATCTGGTGGATTTTCGGGAAAAATCAAAGTGTTCGGAATTGGATTCTGACGATCTTTACATACACTTATATACCATATAGAGTACTAATAAAATCTCAGGATATCAATAACAGAACCCCTACATAGTGTGGCATGAAAAGTTTTCTCATTCAGCATAATCTGCAAAATCACTATTCATAAGGGTTTCAAAAATTTCCAAAAATTGGGGTTATTACAAGTGTAATTAGCCCCTTAATTTTATTTATGGGTATTATTTTCAGCACTATAAATACCTGATTATTAATTAATTAATTAGTTAATTAATTATAAAAATTCAGAAAAATTCAGAAAAATCCCCAATTTCCCAGAATTAGGGTTTGGTGTTCTTGATTTCAACCAGAGATTTGATCGTGATTCCGACCTCCAAATCAGACATGTAAGTAGTCGTTGCAAAGCTCTTGATCTCTACTTTCGATTGGTATAATTAATTTCATGTTTTAGTGTGTGATTCTTGATTCGATTTTTTAGGGTTTATAGTCGAATTAGGCGTTTTTGATTCTTGAATCGTTTGATTGTTTTGATGGTTCGTATAGCTTCCCCTGGGTCTTAGGAATGATTTCGTATATTCATATGATTCGTATAACCCCTGGAAGGTTATAAACGTACTCTTGATTTTTAGTAATTTTTGAATTCATTTTTGATTAATTATAGATGATGTTGATTGTTGTTGATTGGGGTTTTGATTGTAGAATTTCGTAGCTTCGATTTGATATAAGTATTGTAGAGTATGGTTTCGATTTTAGGGGGAGTGATTTTCCGGTGAACTCGACGGAAAAAAACTTGAAAATCCGCCGGAGTTCATCGGGGAAGGACGACGGGACGACATGAACGGGGCGGAGGGACGGCTGTTACAGGGAGTAGTTGATCTGGGCAGAAAAATGATCGAAACGGTAGTGTTTTCGCTGCAAACAGAACTCGCCGTTGTTTCGCCGGAATCGGCCGCCGGCGTCGGATTTTCCGGGCTGTTCTTCGTCGACCCGAGTCGACCCAGTTACAACACGGTGTACGACCCGGGTTTGATCCTGAAAGCCCCAATTCGTTTTTCCTGTTAATGTTTCTGAATTACTAATTAATTATTTGTGTTTTATAAAAACTAAAATCAGTTTAAGTAAATTCTAAAATTCTAATAAAATCAGATTTAAATTTTGATTTTTTTATTAATAATTTCTAAATTATTTTATTAATTTAGAAATTCGAATTTAGTTATTTAATTAATTATTTAATTATTTATATAATTATTTATCTATTTACTTATTATTTAGTAATTAATTAATTAATTAATAAGGATTAAAATTAATCGAATATTAGATTAAAGTTTCGATAATTAATTAAATAAAATGAGTAACTCGTATCCATATGAGTAATTGAACGATAAGTTAAATTATTATTATTCGAGCGATAGTTAATTATTCGAAGAATATTAATTCGTAACGAATAATTAAATACAGATAATCGATTAAATCCTATAAGTTGTAATAATAACAATAATAATTCAGTAATTATACGAGAAAGGTGAATAACTCGTATTAACACGAGTAGTTGATCAGTGAGTTGGGTTGTGATTCGAATAATGATTATTTATTTGATAAATAACGTAACAGCTAGCCGTATCGATTATTTATTTTTAAATAATCGATCTAATCAACAAGTAATAATAAATTGTAAATATTTGTAATAAATGGTAATTAATCCTAATAATTAGGGATTAATTATTCTAAATACAATAATTATTAAGTAATTACTTATTAATTATTTACTAGTTATTTATCATTTATTAATTATTTAAAAATGATTAATTATTTCGATAATTAATCAAATAATTTTCAATAAATCATAACAAACTCATTTTAATTCCAAAAATTATAGAAAAATTATTTTTGACTCTGATTTTTCTTAAATAATTATTTAAAAATTATTTTAGGGTTTAAAAATTTAGTAATAATTATTTATATTGAATAATAAATTGAATTATCAGTGTTTAATTGATATTCATTAGACCGTTAGTCCGATTTGGGTGAAACGAAAGCCCTTTGACTCAGAAAAATAAATTATTTTCATTAAAAATAATATTAAGACCTAATTTTTTCCAGAACTTAGTTGACTTTGTTACTTGTTCGATTATCAGTCGAAGTGCGTGCCGAGACGAGTCCGAAAAATTCCAGAAAAATGGGAAACGAGGCAGATGATGATCAGTGGAGCGATCTGCGAGTCGATTTTAATTCTAAAAATTATTTTAACTATAAAAATGATTATGTGCTTATGTGCTTATGTGTATTATGTGGTTAATCTAGTCTTACTTGCTAATATGTAATATACGAGTCAATCATAAGCGCATGGGTAGGTAATATGAACGATGTGAAGTCGATTCAAGATGCAATTAAAGTACGAAATGACTAAACCAGACTATTTTTCTAACAGAAGCTAAGCCAACAAGACAGGTTGAGTAGGTGATAGACGAAGATGATTTAATTGCAGTGAGTCGCGCAGAAGGCAAGTTTTTCCCCTATTCTACTTTCAGAATAGTGATATTTCTTTAGATTCTTATTACGCTTGTACTCTTTTGATTCTCTTGTTCATATTTCATTTTGAATCTTGCTTATCCTTTTCATTTAAATTTATTGTTCATATTCCTTTTTTTTACTCACAATTATTGATATATTCTGGTGATTAGAATATATCAAAGCATAGCGATTATTCCGGTTGCTATTCCAAGGACTGGATAATAATACTTTGGGGATTAAGTTTACTTAATCCTAAGGAACGGGACATAACCGGATCCTTGAGATGGGCCGTAGTTCCTGGGTGCCCGATTGGATCTATATAGTGAGATATAGATCTGCACTGTATCCTGGTTGATCAGCAGGGTATAGATGCAAATTTGTGTCCAGTTTAGTTCGTTTGTATTCGCTAGTAATGGCCTTCTTTCTATTCTCACGGGGTTATATCTTTGTAGATGTACCCGAGTTACAGATTCATTTAAATTGCTTTAAAACTGTTTATATTTTGCGGACTTGTTAAGCAATTTTTTGCTCACCCTTTTTGTTGTTATTCACCTTATTATTTTCAGTTAAGAAGAAATATGAAACCCATCAGGACTCGAGTGGTAAAGAAGCGGGTCAAGCCTCGGGATCCTCTCATACCCAAGGTGTTGATCCCAATCAAGGAAGAAAGCTTTGAGTTTTCCGAACAGGTGGTGTGTAGATAGTTAGTGTTTGTGTTTGAATAAAAGATGAACTTAGTTTAAAACTGATTAGACAATGGTTTATAATAAAAAGAGTTTGTGAGATTTTAGATTTGGTTTGTAATAAAGTAGTTAGTGGTTCTTGTTTTCATACTTCAACCTAAAAAGATCTCGGCTAGTGTTAAAAGGGTTTAGATTCCTTTCTTTTTATTTGTTAATCAGATTGTACATATTTGGTGATTAGCTAGTAACCCCCAGACTTATACCCCGGGTCTGGAGGGCGTTACACTTTTAGCTAAGATGATATGGATGACATTGATGAACATCTAGCATATCTTTCCAGAAGATTTGCCAAGCTCAAGTTCAAGAAATCTTTGGAGCAGCTAAGCCAAATAGAAATATGGTGGATAAATCAAAATTCAAATATTTTAAATGTGGCTTGGCAGGGCACTTTGCCAGTGAGTGTAGAAAGTCAGATTCCAACAAGAAGAAGTTTGAGCATGTGGATTATAAATAGAAATATTTTGAGTTGCTCAAAAAAAAGAAAAGGGCTTTCATTACACAAGAAAATGACTGGGTAGCAGATGGTCTGGATGGGGATGTCAGCTATGTCAATCTAGCCCTAATGGCCAAGTCTGATGAAACAGAGACAAGTGCTTCAAGTAATCAGGTAATCACCACTAACCTTGCACATTTATCTAAAGCTGAGTGTAATGATTCAATAAATGACATGTCTACATAATTAT
The DNA here is from genome assembly GCF_009905375.1 of Apium graveolens. NCBI lineage: Eukaryota > Viridiplantae > Streptophyta > Magnoliopsida > Apiales > Apiaceae > Apium > Apium graveolens. Next base: position 290,961,883 of record NC_133649.1, on the reverse strand, counting down.
ATCATTTGCGTGTTACACTTAAGTCCCTCACTAAGGAAAATGCTAAAATCAAAGAAAATAATTTGATTTTAAGTAAGAGATATAATGTGCTAGAGTCTCAGTTTATTGAATTTGAAAAACTGAGAATTGAGTGTAAGATTGCTAAGGATGAATTAACTGAGTCCTTGAAGAAAGAAGAGATTTTGAAGAAGCAGCTTGAACGAGAACAAGAGGTGATTAAGGGATGGAAAACATCTAGAGATGTTCATGCTCAAATCACCAAAGTTCAAGGTATTGAGTCCTTTTGTGATGCAGCCTGGAAGAAGAATAAAGAGAAGATGGAATCCAATTTGGTTGAAGGATTGCTAACAGATGTGGACTCGACGGATGATGAGAGTCATCCGTCGAATAATCAAAAGGATTATCCGTCGAGTGACATAAATCCTCATCCGTCGCCTGTGAGCAAACCTGTGAGTAAAGCCAAACTTGCCAAGTTAAATGAAAAATATGGATCAATTTCCAAAAACTTCATTTCAGGAGAATCTAGTCAAGCGAGGAAGGAGAAGAAAGTGAATGTTGGTCATCTGTCTATCAAACAATTGAATGACAGACTAGAAAAGATTGAGGTTAAAATAGAGGCTAAAAAGAAAAACAATAGAAATGTTAAAGTAGGGATTAACAAACATAACAACTACACACCTGATAAGTATGCTCCAATAAAAATCTATGGTAAGTGTGGTAGTGTAAATCATCTGTCTATTAATCGCAAAACTGCCATGCCTACTTCCATATCTGTGCAACCTCATTTTCCCAACATGAACTCCATGCCTTCTATGCCTATGAATGCTATGTCTACGCAGAATATGAATGCACAATTTGCTAATTTTCCATTTCCACCTAATCCTTATTATGCTGCATTTAGTATGCCTCAAATGCCATTTAGCATGCCCTACTGGAATAACATGTTTACTAATAGCATGTCATTTCCTGTTAATCAAAATGTGCATGATAATTCTGTTGTAATGAATGGTTTCCAAGGTCCAACTCAGATCAAACCTAAGAAACAGAAGAAGAAAGTTAACAAGGCAGGTCCCAAGGAAACTTGGGTACCAAAATCAACTTGATTTGATTTTAATGTGTTTAGGGAAATAGAATGAATCTGTGGTACTTGGATAGTGGTTGTTCAAGACCCATGACTGGTGATTCTACCCTGCTTACAGAGTTCAAGGAGAGTGCTGGCCCAAGTATTACTTTTAGAGATGACAACAAGGGTTATACTGTGGGATATGGCTTGATTTCAAAAGATAATGTCATCATTGAGGAGGTTGCCTTAGTGGATGGTCTCAAGCACAATTTGTTGAGTATCAGCCAGCTGTGTGATAAAGGCAATTCGGTAACCTTCAACTCAGAAGCCTGTGTTATGACAAACAAGAGGAGCAACAAAGTGGTTCTCACTGGAGTGAGAAAAGGAAATGTGTACTTAGCTGACTTTAACTCATCAAATGCAGAATCTGTTACTTGTCTTCTGAGTAAAGCAAGTCAAGATGAAAGTTGGCTATGGCACAAGAAGCTATCCCATCTAAAGTTCAAGACCATGAATGAACTTGTAAAGAAAGAACTGGTTAGAGGTATTCCTCGAGTGGAGTTTTCTAAGGATAGACTGTGTGATGCTTGCCAAAAGGGAAAGCAAATTAAAGCATCATTCAGAAAGAAGCTTGATTCAACAATTGAAGAACCTTTGCAACTGCTGCACATGGATTTTTTTGGACTAGTCAATGTGTTTTCCATCTCTAGAGAAAGATTTTGCCTAGTAATTATAGATGATTTCTCAAAGTTCTCTTGGACATATTTCCTTAAGTTTAAAGATGAGGCTAGTGAAATCATCATCAATCATATAAGGCAAGTCAACAATCATCCTGATTTCAAAGTTAGAAGAATCAAGAGTGACAATGGAACTGAGTTCAAGAATTCTGTCATGAGAGCATTTTGTGAAGAAAATGGGATTTTGCATGAGTTTTTAGTAGCAAGAACTCTACAACGAAGTAGAGTAGTGGAAAGAAAGAACAGATCACTTATTAAAGCTGCAAGGACAATACTTGAAAAATCTAAGTTAGCAACATATTTCTGGGCTAAAACTGTAAATACTGCATGCTATACTCAGAATATTTCTTTGGTTAATCAAGCAAAATGCATGACTCCCTACCAATTGTTCAATAACAAGAAGCCAACTCTAAATTTTCTTCATGTCTTTGGCTGCAAATGTTATATCTTGAGAAATCAAACTGATCAGAATGGGAAGTTTGATGCTAAAGCAGATGAAGGAATTTTTGTTGGATATGTTGTTGGTAAAGCATACAGAGTCTACAATCTGAGAACCAACATTGTTATGGAATCAATACATGTCATGTTTGATGATAAAAAGATTGAAGGACTACAAGATGGAGATTACCATGAGAGCCTCAAATTTGACAATGTGGAGATGGTTAGTGATGACAGTGATGATGAAAGTGATCAAGAAACAGGATCAAAGGATAATGCAGAAAAATCTACTACCAATGAAGCACAAAATTCAACATCTGTCGAGCTAGAAAATGCTTCATCCGTTAGGAGATAATCTGCCTTATCCGTCGGGAGACAACCAGCTTCATCCGTCGGTACTCAAAATTCACCATCCGTCGGGACATCAAAACAAGTTGAAAGTCAGAACAGATCACTTATAGAAAGTTCCTCTTTCTCAAATAAAAGATCCATAAACTCAAGGGGAGTTTCTAATGATCAAAACTCAATCACACATCAAGACAACAATGAGGCCTCTTCATTTAAAACTAATCTACCTCAACAAAGGAAATGGACAAAGGATCACCCCTTTGAGCTCATCATTTGTGAGGTATCTTTTAGAGTTCAAACAAGAGAGCAACTCAAGAAGAATGTCTATATAGCAGCTTCCTCTCTAAGGTAGCACCAAAGAAGGTAGAAGAAGCTTTGTTGGATCCTGATTGAATTTTAGCTATGCAGGAGGAGCTAAACCAATTTGAACGGAACAAAGTATGGAAGCTGATACCCAAGCCTAAAGGAAAGAATCCAATAGATACCAAATGGGTATTCAGAAACAAGATGGATGAAAATGGCATAATAGTCAGGAACAAAGCTAGATTGGTTTCTAAGGGCTATTGTCAACAAGAAGGAATTAGATTTTGATGAAACATTTGCTCCTGTTTCAAGACTTGAAGCCATCAGAATCTTCTTAGCCTATACAGCCCATGCCAATTTCAAGGTCTATCAAATGGATGTCAAAAGTGCCTTTCTGAATGGAGATTTAGAGGAGGAAGTCTATGTCAATCAGTCTCCTGGTTTTGAAGATCCAAATTTTCTAGAATATGTCTACTATCTTTTGAAAGCATTTTATGGACTGAAGCAAGCACCTAGAGCCTGGTATGACACTTTGTCAAAGTTTCTTTTAGAGAATCACTTCACTAGAGGTACTGTAGACAAAACTTTGTTCTTTAGAAATGTTAATGGCTCTAGCATACTTGTTCAAATTTATGCAGATGACATTATTTTTGGTCAACAGATAAGAAACTTTGTAAAAAGTTTGCCAAATTGATGCAAAGTAAGTATGAAATGAGCATGATGGGAGAACTAACTTACTTTCTTGGTTTGCAAGTTAAGCAAGTAAGTGATGGAATATTCATTAGTCAAACTAAATACATTTATGATATTTTAAAGAAGTTTGATCTAATGGATTGCACATCTGCAAAAACTCCTATGGCCATTGCAACTAAGCTTGAATTAAACACTACTGAAAAGTCTGTGGATATTTCAAGCTATAGGGGCATGGTTGGCTCACTTCTGTACTTAACAGCTAGTAGGCCAGATATAATGTTTGCTACATGTCTTTGTGCTAGATTTCAGGCTGATCCTAGAGAATCTCACTTAGTAGCTATTAAGAGAATTTTCAGATATCTCAAGGGAACACCAAAACTTGGCATTTGGTACCCTAGAGATTCTGGTTTTGATCTTACTGGTTATTCAGATGCAGATTATGCAGGTTACAAAATTGATAGAAAAAGTTCAACAGGAACCTGTCAATTTCTAGGAAATAAGCTTGTGTCCTAGTTCAACAAAAAGCAAAATTCAGTTTCTACTTCTACAGCTGAAGCTGAATATATTGCTGCTGGCAGTTGCTGTGCACAGATTTTGTGGATGAAAAACCAATTGCTAGACTATAGTATGTAAGTGGAAAGGTTTCCTATTTTCTGTGATAACACAAGTGCAATTACCATCACTGAAAATCCAGTACAGCATTCAAGAACAAAGCACAGTATCATCAAGTACCACTTCATAAGGGAACATGTAATGAATGGTACTGTGGAACTACATTTTGTTCCAAGTGAAAAATAGCTTGCAGATATATTTACCAAGCCACTGGATGAATCCACCTTTTCAAGGTTGGTAAGTGAGTTAAGTATGCTTAATTACTCTTGAATCTTTACAGATAATTTGCAAGTTGTAATGCAGACAGAAATTTAATTGATTTTTTAGTCATGGATGAAATTTGGGCTAAGTTAAAATTTACATCTCGACGGATGACCATTATCCTTCGAGTTTGATCATCCGTCGGTATACTATTTGTTAATAAAATCAATTATTTTTATGGAATATTTTATGTCTCGACGGATAACTGATTTATCCTCATCCGTCGAATTGTCTTATTCTTAGCCGTTGATTCTCTGAACATTATCCATCGAGTATACTTACAGTTTGTAAGCATAACACGACGGATAATTGATGGATTTTGTATAGTTTATTTTTAAACAGCTATTTTGGGCAATTCTTATTGGTTACTTAATTTCACTTTATTATTTTTGACAGTTATTTTTGAGATAGTATAAAAGCATAATTCATTTTCATTGCTTTTCTTTTATCATTCTCAAATCATCTACTCTAACTTCTTTCTTTCTCAAAAGCACTTACTCTCTCTCTCTGAAAGTTTTTACTCTCTAACAATGGAACCAGTCATTAAGATCATTTCTCAAACTGGATTTATCTATGAGAAGAACAAATTCACGGCTTTAGTGAATAAGGGGATTCAGCAGTCTGGGGACTACCACAAAATGATGGATTTTGTGAAGAACTGCAAACTCAACTATGCCATGTTGGAATCACCCACCATTTACTGTGAGGTTGTTGAAGAAATGTAGACAACTGCAACATACAACTCAACTGATAAGACTATCACTTTCACTATTAAAGGTAAGGAATTCTGTGTTAATAGTGATATTGTTAAAGCATATTTCAAAATTCCTGATAATACTGTAACTTCTCCACACACAGACACTGACATTGTTAATATGCTTAACTCCATGGGCTATGCGCTCTCTACTTCTAAATTAAGTGAAATTAGGAGGTTAGGTCTTAAGAAGGAATGGAGTTATCTATGTGATGTAGTTACTAAGGTATTTTCTGGTAAAATTAGCAATTTTGATTCAGTTAATATCTCTATGCTCAACATGCTTTACATGCTAGTGACTGATAAAATTTTCAACTTTAGTGATCTTGTCATATTTGAGTTGGGGTTTAAGTTAGGGGAGCTAAATAAGAGGGGTAAAAATGTTTACTATGCTATATTTTTAATGGTGCTTGCTAACCACCTCTCTGAGGATATTGTGCTTGAGAACCCAACCAACAAATTAGATTGTTGGGTTCAAGAAAGGAGAGTCATTGCAGATTTGAACATGGCAAACCATCACAAAGAGGTGCCACTCTTCTATTTTCCAGTTATGGAGGCACCTCAGGTATGTGAGGTAATTTTAACTGTCTCCACTCTTCCAACCTCACAAACTTCTTTGCATTCTAGTGTAGCTATGGAAACTGTGTCATTGACCCAACAGTTGCCTACCCAAGCTACCAAATCCAAAATTTCAAAAACAAAGACAGAGAAAGCCCCCTCTGGTGTCTCTTAAAAGATGCCAGTTGTAAAATCCATAAAACCTAAAGAGGGGAGTGTGAAGGTGGGTGAGAAAGGTGAAGGACAGGGTGAACATCAAAGAAACCCTAAGGATAAGGTTGGAGAAGTGAGTGTTTCCCAGCCTAGCCACACTGCAGTTTCCCAACAAACTGTAGTGCTTAATAAGGATATAAGCTAATTACTAGTTTCATCCTCCCAAAAGGATGTGATTATTGAACATAGCTCTCAGCCAAGAGCACAGGCCAAAAGGGTAAGGGACACAAGCTCACCCCAAACTTACACTAGAAAGAAGAAATCAAAGACCCTTGAGGATGCACAGGGTTCACACACTGTGTAAACTTGTGCTAAAAACACAGTCACTGCACCTTCTCAAAGTCAGGTTGATGTGGCTCTAATAAATGTGGAGTCATAGCCCAAATCTCTAATAATTGAAGTATCTGAAACACCAAATTCTCCCACACACTCCTTGGATGTTGACATGATAAACATATCACTTCCAAATTCTCCATCTTTAACTCTCTTGGAGAAGCCAAAAATCCAAGCAAGTGAGCATCATCTTCTAGATGATTTGTTGGCTCACTTGCCATTTCAGTCTGAAACTGTTGAGACATCTGTGCCAAACTTTTCATCAATCTACACAGAGTCCACAATAGTGTCCACTCCAAACTCATTCATGTCTACTCACTTGATGGATATTGTTCATCCGTCGAGTAGTGATTGTATCCTGATGGATAAGCTTAACAGCAGTTATCCGTCGGATAGTCAAACTGCTAACCCGACGGATATTCCTTATCCGTCGAGTGTCTCTGCACAACTTTAAATTTCATCAATTATTACAAGTGCAGAAGATTTAGTAGTAGTGCAATCACTTCTAGGACTGAGGGAAGGGAGTGAAATGAGTGAGAGTCTGGGTTGCTCCCAGAAAAAAGGAGAGGAAAAGAATGAACCAATGCAGTCCATTTCTTTAGGACTGGCAAAAGAGAGTGTGAGGAGTCCCACCTTAGATGGTGAAGGTGAAGGTGTGAGGGTAGGGAGCCAAGGTGAGACTTGATGCAACAAAATAGAGATCATGAGAGAAATGCAGGTACAGGAGTGATAAGGATGGAAACCATTGTAAGTGAGTCAATGAATATCAATGATGCAGAAAGGGAAAGGCTATTTCAGCAAGAATATCAAGCTGTTATAGATTCTATTTCCCTGGATGCTGAGACATTTACTCACCCTGGGACAGCTTACCAAACTCTAGCTGTACAGGGAAATGAGGAGGCTGAAAGATTGCTGAACTTGGTGCATACTACACAATCTTTACAAAGAGCAAATGACGCAATCACTGCTATGCCTTCCAACATTGGCAGTGATTTTGAACTGGATGAAACTTCTTTTGGGGATGCTGGTGGGGATGATGAGGAAGATAGAATGGACATAGGGGGAGATGCAGATGTTCCTGCCTGGATGCTAACAAAAGAATGCTCCTACTCACATCTCCAATCAACACTATTCAAGCTAATTCATGACACCCAAACAGCCATTCAGGCATCTACTAATGTCAGCACAAAGAAGCTACTCACAGCACATCTTGAAGCACTCCAGCTGCATAAAATTCAAGCCCTCCAACACAGTCAGAGTGTGGATGCAATCAAGCAAGAAATTTCTAAAGTCAAGCAAGATGTCATAGAAAAGATGGATGCTAGACTCCCTGCAACCACCATGACTGAAATTGTTCAAAAGCTAAGGAAGGAGGTTGATCTCAATAGGAAAATTGAGGCCATGGACTCAAGAATATCTGCTGTAGAGAAGTCAATGGCCAAGATACTTAACAATCAAGAAACTCAGACTACACTACTCCAATAGCTGGTGGCTTCTCAACTCCCTCCCACACAACTTGATGATAACAAAAAGGGGGAGAAAGGCTCAAGTGAGGGGGAGAAACAGCTTAATATTCAAGTTAGCAAAGTAATTGTGCCTACAATTGCTTTCACCAAGACACCAACTAAAGATATCATTGATCTGATTAATGAAGCAGCAGCCACATTGAGAGTAGCTGAAAAGAAGCAGTTGAGCCTAATCAACTGGGAGAAAATTGATGAGGATATTCAAAAGAGGTTTGGGCTAGCAAAGAAGCCAGAAAAATCAGCCATTCATCACTCTCAAGTCAGGAAAATCTCTGTGAATGATATGAGCATGAATAATCTGGAAAGAGGACAACCATCCTGCATCAAATCTCCAAAGGTTGAGCTAATTTTGAAGCCAAAGGTGAACTATCCTAAACCTTCTCTAAAGAACCCTTTGGATACAGTGTATGAGACACCAAAGCCTGATAAAAAGAAACTGTTGTCAAGATCTATTGCATTCTACAAGGATCCAGCTGATTCAACATTAAAAAGAAGAATTGCCAAGGTTTTCAAGAATGGTAAGGAAATTTGTGTGGTGGCTGGACACCCTCAATTTGCTGAAGCAAAAAGAGAAGAAAAGGCAAGATTGAAGCAAGAAAAGAAGCAAGCTGCTCTAGATGCTAAAAAGGTTAAACAAAAGAAGGAGCAAGCTGCTATCTTGGTCAAGTTGCAAGCTGTGAAACCTACACAACAAATTCCTGAACAAACATCTGAAACCACTGAATCTAAGGAACTGAAAATGCAAGAAGAATCACAGCAGAGAAAAAGTTTTAGATACAAACTTCATGCAAAGAGAAAAGTGGACTTTGATAAAAAGGAATTGAAAGATCAGTTCCCAAAAAAGTCTATATCTGCAACAACTCAAACATCCATGCCCTCTGTGGCATATGGAGAATTCAAGATAGATCCATCCAAGAATTTTCATGGTGAACGTATCATTCCAAAGGATGAGCCAATAAAATGGGATAGTCTACCAATACCTGAACTCAATCTACCTCACTTCATGAAGCCAAAGAAGACAAAGACCAGAGCAGTCAAGAAATTGAAGCCATCAACTCTCAGATCCAAGTCCCTAACCAAAGCTCAAACCAAAGTCAACAAGGGAGACATTATGTACATCTGTGATATCAAGGAATTCTCAGATTTAAACCTCTGTCTAGATGAACTGGAAGAAGTTAGAGGGATTGATGTTTACATGAATCTACCTGAAAGGTTAGTATTCAAGTACAAGGGAGGAAAAGAGATACAATGGCCACTTCACAGGATCCTTCAAGAAAGCCAATCTGTGCTGATAAAGGTTTATTCATCATTTGAGAAGAACTTTGGATTCAATATGACAGCTAAAAGACTGGTTCTAAAGAAGATTGAAGAACTGAGGAGTATTAGAGCCAAAGATTCACTCCCAAAGACTTTAACTATTCCTTACACTGGAAGTAGAGTGCATCTAAGGCCCTACTGGCTGATGGAATTCATGGATGATAAGGGAGTTAGAAGATTCTGCAGATTAGAAGACCAGTTGAGCATCTCTAGCAATGAGACTCTTCTGGAAATGCAAGGAATGCTAAATCTCTCAAAATATGATGAACTGGAATTCCACAGACAGCTCCAAAATTAGATAGAAGAAAACAACAGAAAGCTTGGAAAGAGATCCAGATCATCAAGGAAATAGATCAATCTGCTCAGGCTAGAGGAGCACCTTGAAAATGACTGTGAGTAAATCTGTGTACATTTTGTTATTTGTAACACTTTACAGTTTTCTACTTTCATTTAAATTTGTATTTTAGAATGTTTTGTTATCATCAAGTTTCTCTTAATTTATGGCTACAATTCTAGTAGACATAAATTGGGGGAGATTGTTGGGTATATGTTGTGAACTTGATGATTTCATTAACAAAACACCTTAGTAGATTCAAATTAGTGAATTATGTAGCACTCGATGGATAAGCAAATATAGTCCCGATGGATGACTCAATACAGTCACGACAGATGATTATTTGACATCCATCGAGTGAGTAGCTTATGTAAAAATAAGTCATGTAAACTCATTTCTGCAAACACCTTTGTATCAATTCTGTAGTAGCATATAAGTCATGTTGACTTTAATTAGATATGTTGATTATTGTACATAGATGATGTCTTGTAATTCTGCATAAATAAAATGAAGTCAAGTGCCAAATAGCTACCCGACGGATGATCAACAAAGCTACCCGACGGATGATCAACAAGGCAACCCGACGGATGATCATGTACCCGACGGATAAATAATTCAAACATCTGTTGACAGTGATAACACAATCACATGCGTTGAGTGTATGTAAAAGGAATATGGAAGCCTATTCAACTGGGTTTTTGAGAACAACGAAGCATTACCATTTCCATGTTATTATGAAGATATTCAAAGATGCTGGAATAGAGTTGTGAAGCAACATAGTATTAGATTTGATAGGTTTTATTTTATTATCTTGTCTTATTACTGTGTAATCTTGGTGATATATAAACCAAGAGTAGCAAAAAAATACAAGAAGACTAAGCAAGTATTTTTTTCAGAGAAACAATTGTTGATGGATTTTAATCGCAGCGGGGCATGGTAAAACACTTTTACACATATAAAATCCAAATAAAAGCATATAAATCGTGGTAAAAACATAGGGATCGATTACTAACCTTTAATATGCGATCCAAAAGCAACGTTCAGAGATCCTTAGCAACTGCTCCTCAAACGTGAAGCACTCCACCGGTATCCACCAAGAAAACGACGTTAAGGAGGAGGAGGAGGTGGAGAAAATATGGTTTTCAAAAACTTTTGGGTTTTTGGGTTCTTGGGTTCGAATAAAAATAGGGTCTATAATAGTATATTTATAGGCAAAATTTTCAGCTGAAATTTTCCCATAAATATTATTATTATTATCCCATTTATTATTCTCATTAATAATTAAAACACCTTTTAATTATTAATCCTTTTTCTAAACACTTTAGAAATAATTCTCTCTCTTGATTTAATTTCCAAAAATTAAATCCTTAATTAATAATATTAAGAACTTTTCTTAATTAATTTATAATCAATTAAATCTCATTTAATTAATTATTAAATTTGCCAATTAATTATTTATTTCACAAATAAATAATTATTAGCCATTATTAATTAATTCCTCCACTATAAAATCATTCACTTTTTATGGTGTGACCCTGTAGGTTCAATATTAAGCCGGTAGTAGAAATAAATAATAATAAAACTATTTTATCATTATTTATATAAATTCTCTAATTTATTAAATATGATTAATTAATTAATCACATTTATTCTACATCGTGAGGGATACTTCTCAGCATATCGCGACTATCCGGATAATATGAATTCACTGAATACCAAGAACCTATTCAGTGAATAGTTACCGTACAATAAACTCCTTCTAGCGTACAATATCCCGATTAAATACAAGGCATGGATCTCGTGTCAAGCCTATCTAATTTAATCACTTGCTTACCATTTAATATGCGTAGTTCTATGCAAATTAGAAACTTCTTTCTAATTTCATTTACTCTGGCCAGAGATTCCTGAACTAGCATAAGTGGATCAGCCTTGAACATTCGCTTCCTTCACTGGAAGGGGTAGATCCTTTATTGATCATACACTATCTTCGTGTACAAATTCCTATACCCAGTAGAGCCCTAATAATTGTCCCTGGAGACTAAGAACTAAACCAAAGCATAGTTCAGTGTACACAAGATGACTATGATGACCTCAAGTCTAAGGATACTTGTACAACTATCACTATGTGAACAACTGCTGACACGTGAGTGAACTCCATCAGTTGTTCAACTGTGCGAGTCATGTTCAGTGAACTTATTCTATAATAAGCACCTACATACTAGCTATAGTGTCACCACACAAATGTCTATGAGAACAGACATCCTTCATAATAAAGCAAGCATAGTATGTACCGATCTCTGCGGATTATTAATTACCAGTTAGTAATCCTACGACCAGGAACTATTTAAGTTTAGAGTTATCATCTTTTAGGTCTCACTATTATGATCTCATCATAATCCATAAAAAGCTTTACTCTAAACTATGGTATATCTTATTTAAACATTTAAATAGATAGAGCCCGTAATAAAAACAAAACAAGTCTTTTATTAATATCAATGAAATCAAAACATATTACACAGGAAGTTATTCCTAAATCCTAATACATGATTGGACTTAGGACATATTCCTTTCAATCTCCCACTTGTACTAAAGCCAATCACTCTGGTATTTAATACCCATCTTGTCTTTATGACGATCAAAGTGACTTTCAGAAAGTAGCTTTGTGAGTGGGTCTGCTATGTTGTTATGTATGTCAACTCTATTTCAATACAATACAAGAAATGTTACCACACTCCCACTAACCCTTTTGTAGACGCATGGTTCATCTGCGTTTTTGATAAAATCAAACTCTTTGATTGTCTCATCAAAACGATTGTTCCATCTTTCGAGAAGCTTCCTTTAAACCACATATGGTTCGCAGTAGCTTACACACTAGGTTTTCATTTCCCTTAGAAAGTAAATCATCTGGCCATTTGCCAGATTTCATAGTCGTAGTAAGCAGCATTCGCAAGCAAAATCTGAACTGATTTTAACAGGGCTACAGGTAAAAGGTTTCATCAAAGTCAATCCATTGCCTTTATTTGAATCCTTTTGCCATAAGCCTGACCTTATAGGTCTCCACCTGGCCATCTGTTCCAATCATTCTTTCGTATACCGTATACATAGATTCCTTTTCGGATTTCATGGCACTATGCCATTTCTCTGAGTCAACACTACTCATAGCCTCATTATAGGTCACAGGGTCGTCATCATCAATGATCGATAACTCATTGTCATTCTTAATGACAAGGCCATATTACCTCTCAGGTTGGCGAGACACTCTCCCTGTTCTATGAATGGGCTGTTCCACAAAAGGTTGTTCAGTCCGAACAGGTGTTTCCACTTGATCCGTAGTAGTTTGTGCTTCTTGAACTTCATCAAGTTCAATTTTGCTCCCACTGTTTCCTTCAAGGATAAACTCCTTTACCAAGAAGGTAGCATGTCTGGAGACAAACACCCGATGATCGGTGTAAAAGTAATACCCTAAAGTCTCTTTAGGATATCCTACAAAACTACATTTTACAGATCGATATTCCAGCTTATCTGGGTTAACTTACTTGACATAAGCTGGACATCCCTAAATCTTAACTTGTTTAAGACTCGGTTTCCTTTCTTTCCATATCTCATACGGAGTTTGAGGAACAGATTTGGAAAGCACCTTATTCAGTAAATATGCTAAGGTTTCCAATGCATAACCCCATAGGAATACTGGAAGATTCGCATAGCTCATCATGGACCGAACTATGTCTAACAAAGTTCGATTTCTCCTTTCAGATACCAATCTGGAGGAGTCCACTGGGAGACTATACCATTTACTTTGAGATAATCTAGAAACACTCCATTAAAGTATTCACCACCTCAATCTGATCGAAGAGTTATAATACTATGTTTGGTTGTTTCTCCACTTCATACTTATATTCTTTGAACTTTTCAAAGGCCTCAGACTTGTGTTTCATCAAACACATATCCGAATCCAAATCTATCATCTATGAAAGTAATGAAGTATGAAAATCCACCTATGGCTTGCGTAGACATTGGTCCACATACATCTGTGTGTACCATTCCTAGCAAATTTGCAGCCCTCTCTCCATGTCTACTAAATGGAGACTGCAGTGCCACAATGAAGTGAGATTTTCATCATCCCTTTTCTTTTATTAGTTTGTTCAATCTGAAGTAAATTATGTCACATTTATACAGACCATTATTTAAAGTACCACGTCCATAAAGAATATTATCTCTAAGAATAGAACATTCATTATTCTCAAAATAAATGAAAATCCAGCCAAGTCTAACATGGGAATAATATTCCTCACAATCGAGGGAACAAAATAACAATTATTTAAAACAATAGTCTTGCCCGTAGTTACCGTTCAATAAACTCCTTCTACCCTATAATGTCCCGATTAAATACAAGGCATGGATCTCGTGTCAAGCCTATTGAATTTAATCACTTGCTTACCATTTACTATGCGTAGTTCTATGGAAATTAGAAACTCCTTTCTAATTTCATTTACTCTGGCCATAGATTCCTGAACTAGCATAAGTGGATCAGCCTTGAACATTCGCTTCCTTCACTGGAAGGGGTAGATCCTTTATTGATCATACACTATCTTAGTGTACAAATTCCTATAACCAATAGAGCCCTAATAATTGTCCCTGGAGACTAAGAACTAAACCAAAGCATAGTTCAGTGTACACAAGATGACTATGATGACCTCAAGTCTAAGGATACTTGTACAACTATCACTATATGAACAACTGCTGACACATGAGTGAACTCCATCAGTTGTTCAGCTGTGTGAGTCATGTTCAGTGAACTTATTCTATAATAAGCACCTACATACTAGTTATAGTGTCACCACACAAATGTCTATGAGAACAGACATCCTTCATAATGAAGGAAGCATAGTATGTACCGATCTCTGCGGATTATTAATTACCAGTTAGTAATCCTATGAACAGGAACTATTTAAGTTTAGAGTTATCATCTTTTAGGTCTCACTATTATGATCTCATCATAATCCATAAAAAGCTTTACTCTAAACTATGGTATATCTTATTTAAACACTTAAATAGATAGAGCCCGTAATAAAAACAAAACAAGTCTTTTATTAATATCAATGAAATCAAAATAGATTACACAGGAAGTTGTTCCTAAATCCTAATACATGATTGGACTTAGGACATATTCCTTTCAATTGTAAGCTGAATCCTTTAGCATTTCTCTGTAAAGTTTAGTTGTTCTTATTTGTAAGCAGCTGTGAGCTATTCAAGCTTCACAGAGTTCTCTCGATATATATGTATGTATATATATATATCCGGTGGATACATTCAAATCCACCAGAAAGTTTTAAAGAATTGTGTTTTTATTACTTTGTGTTTTGATTCATATTTAACTTGTCATTCCGTACTTTGTAAATCAAAACACTGACATATATATATTTTAAGTTAGAACATTTTATAATTCAGAAAAGGTTTCAAGAATTCCATTCAACCCCCTTCTGTAATTCTTGTTGCATTGTTAGGTTCTAACAATTGGTATCAGAGCAAGCTCTTGAAGAACAAAGAGTTTAAAGATCACAACAAACAACAAGATGAACAAGAAGTATGTTGGAGTCAAGATTCCTTTTCTGGACAAAGATTGAAATGAAGAATGAAAATCAAGAGGGAAGGAGGAAACTAGAGTTTGATTTATTTTAAGTATGAATGGTTAAGTAGGTTATATCTCGTTTGTGGCATTTTGGGACATTCAGAAAGGGATTGTAATGTGGTATACGCCAACCCAAGGAAAGAGATTGAACGGGCTTATGGTTAATGGCTACAAGCACCGACTAGAAACGTTAAAAGTAATACATGATCAATATGGCTTAGGAATGCTAAAGAAGGAAGCCAATAGGTAGAAAATGACGGTAAAGCTAGAGGACTGGTCACCTGAAACGAAGATGATAATGGAAATGTGAGATTTAGGGAGTCTGATGGAAAGCGAGAGAGAGATGTAGAATTTAAAAAGGGAAAAGAATGTTCAGATAGAGATTAAGGAAGAACAGAATGAAGAAGATGGAAGACAGAATGATCGAGATATTGAGAAATTGAAAAAAGGCCGAGTGATATAAACACATGTATGGAATGAGTTTGAAATCTGGAAAATATCATGGGATTGTATTAACCGTCCTAAAGCATATGTATTCACATTCCCGTTATTCTAAAAAGTTATACAAACACTTTGGTTAGGCAATAAAGAGCCCATTCCTGTTTACCAGGCCCATTAACCCCCCAACCAAACACCCCCTAAATGGAGCAATTAACATATCCTTTAAATGAATTATATGCAAACCTAAAAATTGAAAATGAAGAGGATGGGGGAGTAATTGTTCGGAGTGAGGAGATTCAATCGAGTAATGAGACATTTGTGGTAGTGGCCCGATTTCTCACCGAGAAACATTTCAATTTGAAGTGCAAAACGTTCTAGCATCCATAAGGCGGCCAAATGAGGGAGTCGAAATACATGATATAGGTGAAATGCGATACTCTTCTGTATTTTACCACCCTATGGATGTCCAGAAAGTGGTAGAAGAAGGTCCTTGGGCATTTGAACAAAGTATGTTAATTTACAAATATATGTCGGTAATTGAAGACCTAAAAGAACTGGTACTAAATCATGATGATATCTGGGTCTAAGTTTATAATATTCTAAAAGGTTTTAATCTAAAAATATTCTGTAGAGTGTAGGAAACTGTATTGGACAGTTTGTAAAATCAGACCTGTCAAATTTTAATGGGTTATGAAAATATATCAGTCAGAATGAATGTTATTAGGCCATCGAAACGAAGAATGAAAATCAAGAGGGAAGGAGGAAACTGGAGTTGGATTTATTTTAAGTATGAATATTTGAGTAGGTTCTGTTTCGTTTGTGGCATTTTGGGACATTCAGAAAGGGATTGTAGTCTGGTATACGCCAAACCAAGGAAAGAGATTGAACGGGCTTATGGTTAATTGCTACAAGCACCGAATAGAAATGTTAAAAGTACTAAAGGATCAATATGGCTTAGAATGCTAAAAAAGTAATCCAATAGGCAGAAAATGATGGTAAAGCTAGAGGACAGGTCACCTGAAATGAAGATGAACGTGGAAAGGTGAGATTTAGGGAGTCTGATTTATCTTTTAGAGAGATTTTCAGAGATGATGGATCAAGATATCAAGATGTCAAGGATATGGTGATTGAATATTCAAATAAATCAATTTGGAGGCAGTAGTTAGTGGTACATATAAAGTTGTTACTATTCCAAAGGGTAGACGTACGAAACATGACTTAAATATAAAGGGTAATAGGCCAATAAACATGTTTAACATATGGGTCGGAACAAAAAACTCTATGACCGATCCTAAAAAACTTGCAGATGGAGAGCTCTAGGGACCAAGCTAGCCTAGAATTATGAGTTTGTTAGCATGGAACTGTCGTGGGCAGATCAATCCATGAATAGTTAGATTTTATAAAGAAATCGTGCAACAACAAAAGCCCGATTTGGTTTTTTTATCTGAAACATTAGTTAAAAATAATATAATAGCTGAAATATTTAAGTCAATTCACATTTCTAGTTAATTTTCCATTAATGTCCAAGGTCATGGAGGTCGGTTAACATTGTTGTGGAAAATACGGGATGGGTATAGGTAAAAGGCATATAATTATTATATTAATTTTGAGGTTATGTGTGATCAGATTGAAAGATGGCGGTATACATGATTTTTTGGGTGCCTGGAGAGAAATAGGTGTCAGAATTCCTAGGGTTTATTGCATAATCTAGCCACAAAATCAATGTTAGTTTGGTGTATAATAGGGTATTTTAATGAAATTATGTTCGGGTACGAGAAATTAGGGGTCGACCACATTCAAGGAGTCTGCTTGAAGGTTTTAATGAGGCAATTACAGACCGTGGGCTTGGACTTGGGTTTTATTGAAAGTGGGTTTACTTTGGAAAAATTGAGAGGGATAGATATGTGGGTATAAGAACGATTGCACAGAGGCTTGGCAAACTAAGGGTGGAAAGACTTGTTTCCGGCGGCAACAATTAAGGTACTTGATATGTCCACTTCAAATCATTTACCACTAGTTTTACATCTTAATTCACTGATATATGTCCCAAAAGGTAGAAGATTTAAATTTGAGAATGTTTGAATTCGGGAAACAGAGGGCATAAATTTTGTAAAGATTAGTTGGAACAGTAATGAGACATATAATATACTGGAAAAGATTCAAAGGTGTTGCCATAAATTATAAAAGTATTAGGGACGGGGAAAATTCAAAGAGATAAAGCATAAAATTAAAAGTTGTAGAAATAACGAGGCTCGAAGTCAATACTTAAAACTCCTGGAACAAAAAGAAGTGTATTGGAAACAAAGATCGAAACATTTCTGGCTAACTGAAGGGGATAAAAAAAACTCATTTTTTCTATAATTTTACATCTGGTAGAAAGAAAAATAATTAGGTGACTAGACTGAAGGATAAAAATGGCAAGGATAATTAGTGTAACCATGTCCCATAGAAGATGATAAGTCAACGGATATGGTGCAAATCTACGGCTTTGAGACATTAATGGTCTTGTCTCGATCCTATTTGTCAAATACTTCAAGGAATAACCCTTTCCTCTAATTGCGACCACATAATTACATTCGCTTAGCTGGGAATCTCCAGAGATATACAGCTTCTATGTCATCGAATGACTTGATCATATTCATAGTTTTAACACTCTTACTTTTCTAGCAGTGTTAGTACCTTCTAGGTTTACAGGGAATAGACTCAGATACAAAAGTATCATCTATGTAGCAAAGGTACTACCAATTTACCCTTACATCTAGTTATTACCATATCGAATACACTTCGAGGGATCTCTTCTCATGTGTATTGGGTTCCGACTGTTGATGAATTATGACGGGTTGACAATCCCATCCCCAACCTTGACTTGAGGACCACTGCAGGTTCCATCCCTTTAGTTAAAGGATCAACTATATTATTCTGAGTTCCTATGAACTCTATATCTATAATCATATCAGAAACTAAAACCTTTATAGACTTGAGTCTAACTTAGATGTGTCTCTTTATTTTAGCATTATACTTTTTACTACTAATCTTGTCGGTAGTTGTTCGACTATCACAATGAATAGCAATAGCAAGAAGCGGTTTGCTTACTACACAGACATAAGTCCGTGTAACCATTCAGCCTCCATCCTCGTGGCATCAAGTACACACAACTCAGCTTCAAATGTAGACCGAGTCGCTATAGTCTGTCTGCTTGACTTCCAGGACATTGCTCCACCTGCCAAGGTGAATACATATCCAGTCACTCCAATGGAACCAGACTTCTTAGCTATCCAACTTGCATCACCGTACCTTTCAAGTACACTAGGAAATCTCCTATAATGTAAACTAAGGTATGTTTTTCCTTTTATTTATCTAAGTACTCTATCAAGAGCATCCCAATGAGTTCTATTTGGACAACTTGTATTTCTAGCCAACTTAGACACAAAATATGAAATATCTGGTCTAGTACAGTTAGCAAGATAATGCAAGCTCCCAATAATCTAAGAATAACTTAAATAAGACAGAGACACTCCTGAAGTATTCCTGACAAGGGCCACTTTAGGATCATAGGGTGTACTAGCGATTCAACACTGGGAATAACCATATTTCTCAAGTATAGATTTCTCTATATATTGAAATTGAGTCAAGGTTATTCCTTCAGCCGACTGAATAAGTTTGATTCTAAGAATCATACTAGCCTCACCCATATCCTTCATTTTAAAGTGCCTTTTTAAGAAAGCCTTTTTCTCGTTAATAATCTCAATATGGGTTCCAAAAAATAAGATGTCATCCACATATAGGTACAAGATAACACACTCACTATCTTTAACTTTGGTGTAGACACACTTGTCACTTTTATTAATTATATAACTAAAAGGCAATACAATTTTATCAAACTTATTATGCAAATCCCTGGGAGCTTGTTTCAAGCCATAGATGGACTTGATCAACCTACATACTTTCCTTTCATTGCCTAATGGATCAAATCCCTCAAGCTGGTCCAAATACATCTCTTTTTAAGTTCACCATGAAGAAAAGTTGTCTTTACATCCATATGATGGATGATACAACAATGGACGGAAGCCAATTTTATAAGCATTCGTATTGTTACCATCCTTACAACCAGAGAGTATGTATCAATGTAATCAATTCCTTCCTTTTGCTTAAAACCCTTAGCTACCAGTCTAACTTTGTACTTATCTATTTAGCCGTCAGGGTTCAACTTCCTTTTAAAGACCCATTTGCACCCGATAGTAGAACACTCAGGAAGGAGATCAACCAACTTCCATGTTCCATTAGAAATAATAGAGTCAATTTCACTCTTCACAACGCCCTTATAATACCTAAACTCCGAAGAATCCATAGCCTAGAATCCAATGTTATCAACTGGATGGCTTTTACAAACCTAGAGAGGTAGAGGTTTTAAGCCTTAAAGAAGTTCTGTCATGGATGAATAGACCGGGGTTTAAGGTATGTGTGTATGAAACAGATTCTAAGCTACTGGCAAAGGCATATAACAGAGGTATGGGGAAATCTTACTTTCACACGATTATAAGGAATTGTGTTCAATTATTTAAGCACTTCGAGAATATAACAGTGCATTTTGTACATAGTTCTGCGAATGAAATAGCTCACGTGCTAGCTAGAACTTCTCTTTCTTTGTCATGCTTACGGGAGTGGAGAGATAGTGCTTCAAACTTCCTCTCTGATGTTATTATTTCTAAGCTGATTTAATGCAAATACGTTTAATTAAAAAAGTACATATTAGCAATTTTTGAACAAAAAATTATATCTTCGATATTTAAGTCTTATTTATTTTTATAAATGAATCATGAAACTCTCTAAGAGACGCGGAGTGAATCGTGGAACTCATGAACATATGTCCTTACGACATTAATGTTAACATATATCTTTATCCCTGAGAAAATATAGCCCTCGCGGATGTTAATTTTTTTAGCCAAAAATTAGCAATTAGAGGTTTGATCAAATAAAATACCTTATATTAATATTTGTTGGTTAACTTTTTAAGATAGCAGGTCGGTTTCAAAAATCTAATTTTGAAACAGTTATTTGGAGAGCTTTTTCACTTAAATGACTCTCCATATATACAAATTTATCGCCCGCAAGGGCTGGCTCAGTTGGTTAAAGAGGGGATAACTATCCTCTTAGTTACAGGTTCGAATCCCACGGGAGGAGAATTTATGATTATGCCTCCTGAGTCAGAGCATGTCGCTTAAATGCGGTTTACCTTGGTTCACGTGGTTTGCAGACTATTACGTGAACTCGTAGGGTTTACCCAGTGCGCACCCGAAGGGTAGCGACTGCGGGTAACCTACGATAAAAATATATATATATATATATACAAATTTATCAAATATTTTATTCAAAATAACTAAATTCAATCTACTAGTTAAAATAGCTAATTTGGTCAGCTAATTGCAAAATATGGTCGTAATCACTAACAAGAAGAATATAAAATTAAATTATGAAATGATAATTTTCATAATTTTTTATATAATAAAGTAAAAAGTTTTCTAGTGAACGGTGGACACTTAAAAATTAGTAGCAAAAGGGGCCTCCAGCGTGTATTAATATTTTTATTCGAATAAGAATAGTGATTTATATTTAACATGCTCTAAAACTCTGCTTTACATTATACATAAATAAATAATTAAATAGGTTAATCATATACAAATTACTAGGGGGATTAATTGATTGGGGTGATATGTAAATGATTAATTGTAATAACCGGTTATATTATATATATTTTTGATATATTAGGTGTTTTTCGTTAGTTAAATTAATACACGAAATTGGGTTTAGTGGGAAGCAACTTTGTATGAAGTTCGTGTAGACCTATTATCTAATCATTCATCTATTTTAATTTTGCAGTTTAAAATACACCTATTTTAATGGAAAATTTGAAATTAAACTAGTTTAACAAAAATAATTTACTACATAAATCCTGCACTCATTTAAAAAAACTATATTGAGGATAAATTTGTAGTGCGCTCCAAATTGTGGATATATTAAATATTACTTGGAATTATTAAAGTACAGCTCATATGAAGTTATTAAAATACAGGACATTAAGGTGATCATCCAAATTAAAATTAAGGTTATCAACCAAATTAGTGTTAACCCTCAATGATAGGTGATAGGTCATTGCATTGCAACATGATATTAAACAATTGTATTAGATATTTTTTTATACATGAACACGCCGTAGAACAGAATAAATTCTTTTTTATGTTTTTCTTAATTTTGAATAAAGTAGAAATACATACTCGTTAGCTTACCTAAAAAATAAGAAAAACATACTAGTTTCTAAATATAAAAAAATAATCATTTTTATAATAATTATATTACAAAATGCCTATTTGAAGCAAAAAAAAATACATAGACTGCAGGACACATAAATTTGTCATCGTAATTTTTATACATTTTTTTACAACTTATATCATATTTACAATTTTTTGTGCATTCGGAAATTCAACACCTAGAGGGGTGAGTATGTGCTATATCTAACCAGAACCGATTTTAAAGTGTTACCGAATATTTATCAAACTGTTAGACATCTTGCTGTTAAATTCGAATATATTATGTCAGCAAGCTGACAAGCGATATGCAATGCAGAAATTAAATAACAACAAGTAAAAAACACAGAGAGTTTTAGCCAGGTTCGACCTCAATGTCTAATAGTCTACGTACTGGTCTCTTACCCAGTTGGTAAGAGAATATATTATTAATTACTGAAATGATCGGATTACAAGATTCAATGATATATCTCCCTTTATTCCTTATTCCTGCTAGCAGCTTGCTGATAACACCTGTTCCCTTGATTGAATTTCCCTCTAAACCCAATACCAAAGCTATATAGCCTTCTCTAGCAATCGAACTTCGTGAAACCTTGTTATCCAAGCTTAACTATTCAACAACAAATATTTACACATTGAACAATACAAGTTTAAATGAAAATTACAATCAAAATTATGAACTCTATGAATATAGATATATGTGAATAAATTAGAGCTCAGAATAAGAATATTCAATGAATTCAATTTGTATTTTCTCACATGGTATGGTGTATGCTCCGTGGATTAACCTCAAAAGAAAGTATACCCCTATATATTTATAGACTAAGTTAGCTATCAAATCAATTCAACAATACTCCCGATCTTGACCAAGTCTCACGGCTAGTTTGTTATTATTCGAATATTAAAATAATCTAAAATACGTTTAAACTAAGATAAGATAGATAAAAAATGATTTTAAAAACATTTATCTTTATTTTAAATTCAAATACTGGGCGGATAAGAAAGTTTCTAGGATAAAACATTTATTAACTTCTTAGAAAATAACAAATGACTTTTATAAAAGAGTTTGAAGAAACAAAGAGCTCTATTATAAATAAACATGTTAAATATATCATAGAGTCCTTACAAAAACTCATTCATGTTTATTTTCAAAAATTACAATTTTGGTTTATACTGAATAACTTCCAGCTATAACTGTAAGTTCTCTCATAATCCTGTCAAAACATTGTTAGCTTGCTGGTAGAACAATTTTATTATAATATTTGACTTCTATGAAATAATGTTAGTAACAGTTATAGATACATTATAATCAGGTTTCTATTAAGATAACATAACCAGTTATAAGCTTGTTAACAGTGTGATCATCAAAAGCATAAGGATGTCAATCTCCCCCTTTTTGATGATTACATAACCTTTAGAAAAGTATATCATACTCCCCCTAAATCTTATATCACCTGGTCATAAGATATATCTAAAGCAACCATAACATCATCAAATCAAATTAAACCACATTCATACCAAAATAAACCAGATAAAATCCAACAAACCTAGTGGTGAACTAAATCACCACGTTCAAACACATCACCACTTAAATCAAATAAGTTCACACAAACCATCATATAAGTATTTAACCAAAATGACAAACAACTTTCCTAAATTCTCCCCCTAAATAATTAAAAAGATGTAAAATTTAGGCATTATCTTTAACATCCTCATCCTTACCCCTGTCTTTGTCCTCCTCGCCTGCCTTGCTAAGCTCTGCATCCTTGGTGTCAGTAGGGGTAGTATGAAAATGCATGCCATACTGATCTGTAGCAGCCAAGATATTGTCTACCGATCTTCTTATTGTAGTGTAGGAAAATGCACCAGAAGGATCAGAAGGTCCAGATGGATTAGCAATACCCAACAACATATCCTTGAGTATCTTTTGATCAGCAGCAATCTTATCCAACCTTTCCAGAATTCTCTGTCTGCCAGCCTTGATATCAGCCATAAAATCATAGAGCTTATTGGACAATTCCTCATCAAACTGAGCAACATAAGGAGACATATGGATAAGGAGGGCATAGGAACTTCAACAACAACAAGGGAGCCATCAGCTTCAACCTTCAAACCACTCTGACCATCTAAAAATTCTTTAGTAGTCAGAGTCTCAATATCAGAGATATCAACACCACACCACGCATACACCACGCATACACCTTGGTCAAAGCAGATCATAGGGTAACCAATTGTTGGTTTCCCATCAAGAACCTCAACCATATTATTCAAATCAATTCACTTAAATCAAACCTTTTTACCAGCTAAAAGCATACTCACAACAAGCACATCTTGTGCAACAAAGTTGGACCTAGTACCCAACCTAGGAAAGACATTTTCTAAACAAACTTTAAATAATAAGTGAGCCATTGGCACCACTTGAGCAGTAGTAGGGGTAAAATACTCAACCAACTCACCATTTCAAGTAATCAATTTGACTTGATATAATATAGAAAAACCATATAAATCCTTAGGGCGTCTCTTATTATAAATGGGCACATTAGAGGGACTCAAAATATCTAACATACCACTTAAAACACCAGCATTCAGATTAATCTTGACTCTATTAACAAATGATATATATATATATATATCGATCTTTCTAAACATGCAAATTACCATAGAATTCTCTAAAAGGACAGGGTAACAAACTTTCGGTAAATTAATTAAAAAAGATCCAAATCCTAACTCTTTAAATAACTTAACAGCACCACAGTTATAGAAAACCTTACCAACAAGAGGTTTACCAAAGATGATTTTGCATGTACCAAGAAACTTCGATTCAAACCAAGAGCAAAACTCATCTCGAATCCCAAATTTTAATTTGACCGTCTTCGAAGCATGACCAACTCCAATATCTAATTTTTTCATACCTGACTGTTCATCTCCACTATCAACGGCGTCTGGATTAGCCTACGTATCAAAAACTTCTTTATCTCGAAGTCGTTTATATTTTAAAAGAGACAGTGAATCCTCATCAGTGAAATAACCTGCTTGACCTTTAGCGTGTGCCTTTTGTTTCTTCCCCATGATGAATCGACCGATGATGGTACAAATAGCTAGGAGAGAGTATTTGTTAAAAAGGAGTGTGAAGACCCTAGATCTAATTGAGGGGCGAGTATATAGGTAATTGAAGAGTCATGATAAAATAAAAAATAACAAAATCAAATATCAGATCAAATACTTAACCTCTCAATATATAAGAGCACAAAGCAATATTAAAATTCAAATAAAGTATGAATTTATTGAACAAACCATGAAACTCTGCACAACACAAACAATATTGAACATTTAAGTCACATAATGGGTAGATCATATATCATACAAATTCAAAATTAAGAACGTAATTTACATCACATGCAAACTAAACAAATAAATTAAAAAATTTAAGAGTGGGTTGATAATACCCGATACCAGCTTGTAAGCTTGCTTACTGAATGTTGCACATTCTCAATTCTCTTTTGAGTGTGCTGAAACTCTCTTCAGCTAGAGATTTTGTGAAAATATCAGCACTTTGAGCATCACTGGCAACAAAGATCAGCTTGACTTTCCCTTTTGCAATATTGTCTCTCAAAAAATGATGTCTAACATCAATATGCTTGGTTCTCGAGTGATTCACTGGATTCTCAAAAATATTGATAGTACTTATGTTGTCACGATAAATAGGAGTTTGACCACAAGAAATTCCAAATTCCTTAAATTGTTGTCTCATTCAAAGCACTTATGAGCAACAAGTTCCAGCTGCTAGATACTCTCCTTCAGCTGTAGATAATGCAACAGATGTTTACTTTTTGCTTAACCAAGAAACCAAACTTTGTCCTGAGTAAACACAAACACCACTAGTACTCTTTCTATCTATTTGACAACATGCATAATCTGCATCACTATACCCAACAAGATCAAATGCATTTGTGATAGGATAGAGTAAACCAAGAAAAATAGTTCCACTTAAATATTTGAAAATTCTCTTTACAGCATTCAAATTAGACTCTTTAGATTTAGCTTGAAATCTTGCATAAACACAAACACTATACATAAAATCATGTCTAGAGGCTGTAAGATATAATAGGCTCCCAATCATACCTCTATAAGTCCGAATATCAAAATCTTTACCTTTTTATCGATTGCTAGCTTGATTCAGCACTCATTGGTGTTGATTTCGACTTGACATTATTATAATCAAATCTTTTCAGTAAGTTCCTGATGTACTTTGATTGATGTATATATATGCCTTCAGTAGTTTTCTTGATTTGTAAGCCCAAGAAATAATTGAGCTCTCTCATCATGCTCATATCAAATTCACTGTGCATACACTTAGAAAACCATTCACACAAAGACTTATTAGTAGCACCGAATATAATATCATCAACATATATTTGCACAACTAAAATATCATTACCTTTAAACATAGTAAATAAAGTTGGATCAATTGTACCTCAAATGAAACCATTCCTAATTAAGAATTCATTTAACCTTTCATACCAAGAACAAGGTGCTTTGCTTAATCCATATAAAGCTTTCTTCAACTTGAACACATATTAGGATATTTATCATTTAAAAATCTAGGAGGTTGCTTAATATAAACTTCCTTTTTAAGAAATTCATTTAAGAAAACACTCTTTATATTAATTTGGTGTAACTTCATTCTCTTATAGCATGCAAATGAAAGTAGCATTCTGATAAATTTCAATCTTACAATAGGAGCATAAATTTGATCAAAATCAATGCCTTCATGTTGATTGTATCCTTGTCCCACAATTCTAGCCTTATTTCAAGTGACATTTCCATATTCACCAAGTTTGTTCTTGAATACCCCTTTAGTACTAATGACAGAAACATCCTTTGGTGGCTCTAGACGTTACCAAACATCATATCTTCCAAATTGATTGAGTTTCTTGCTTTGCCATGATCCAATTTTCATCATTAAGAGTTTCGCTGATATTCTTAGGTTCCTCCTTAGCTAGAAAAGCTGTAAAAGCACAAATGTTTGTTTCACATTTTCCTATCTTGATTACTTCTGATCTATCACCAATAATAAATTCTGGAGGATGATTCTTCAATCTCTTAGATGGATTTGGTAGAGAATGTTGAGCTATGACTTCCTCATTTTTTCGAATTCTCTTAAAAGGGAGTGAAAGATATTCACCATCAAACATATTCTGAAGTTTCTTAGTAGCTATATTTCCTCTTGGACCTTATAGAGTAAGTCTAGATAACTGTTTCAAGTTTCATCAACAGATGAAGAAGTTTCAGCTTCTTGATCATCTTCTAGAGTTTCATCTTCTGACTTGTCATCTTGCTTTGAATCAGTATTCCTCATTGACAGCTCACTTCCAGTACATGTACCTGCAATATAATCCTCTTTCCTTGACAGATCATCATTGGACACTTGAAATGAGACATCAATAGACTCTTCAATAACATTTTTAGATAGATTATACACTCTATACGCACCTTGTTAAAGAATAGCCCAAAAATATAGTTTGATAAGATTTAGAATCGAATTTACCATCCCTTTCAAATGTTTTGAGTACGAAACACTTTGAACCAAAGATTTGAAGTAACCAATATTAGGTTTCTTCTTCCTCGGTAATTTATATGGAGTCTTGTTGAGTAATGGCAGATTAGCACTCTATTAAGAACATAGCTTGTTGTGTTGACAGCTTATGCCCAAAACCTCCTTGGCGGCTTGCTTTCCTGAAGCAAATTCCTTGTTGTTTCTTGCAATGACCTGTTCTTACACTCCATAACTCCATTTTGCTGTGGTGTACGAGGTGCAGAAAATTAATGTGTAATTCCTCTTTTCTTCACAATAAGAAATAAAGTCCTTTTGGAATTCACCATCATGATCACTTCGTATACCTATAAGTCTTGTTTCAAGCTTATTCTAAAGTAACTTGATTAACTTCTCAAATTTACTTAATGCAAAATCTTTAGTAGATAAAAACAATACCCAAGTATATCTAGAATAATCATCAAAAATAACAAAAGCATTTTATTTACCTCTAATACTCTTATAAGCTTCTGGACCAAATAAATCCAAGTGTAAAGCTCTAAAGGTTTAGAAGTTGATACCACTTTCTTGACTTTGTGTGATGTTCTGATTTGCTTTCCTAGTTGACAACCAGTACATGTTTCCATTTTAACATACTTCAATTTTGGTGATCCTCAAACTACCTGTTTTGTTGACAACTTGTTAAGTAGTTCCATGTATGCATGTCCAAGTCTTCTATGCCAAATTTTTGGACTTGTATCAACTGGTACTAAATATTATGTTTGTTCTTGTTCTTCAAAATCCAATACATATATATATATATATTCTTCCTTTCTAGAAACTAGAGGATTTTTGTTAGAACCAACACGTATAATACACTCATGTTGACCAAAATCTACTTCATGACCATCATCAAATAATTGACTTATACTAAGCAGATTATAAGTAAGACCTTTAACATATTGAGCTTTATTTAAAGACACAATACTGTTACCAATTTTTCCTTTGTCAAGAATAGAAAGAGTCTTGCTATCATCAATTGTGACACTGCTACCCTTCTTCATCTTTAGACTAAAAAACTGAGGTTTGTCTCCGCTCATGTGCATTCTCGCACCAGTGTCCAAAATTCATTGATTTGACTTTATTTTGGCCATGAGACAAATCTAAAGAACAAACAAAAAGAACTCAACATTTTGGTACCTATATTGGTTTGGGTCCAACATGGTTAATAGATAGAACATATAAAACATTCAAATCGGATTTACTGATCCATATTTAGACCACTTTGGGAGCCTAATTCTTTGTTCTGTCTGTTCTGTTAGATTGCTATTTTGGTTTAACAGCTTGTTGTCTGTCTGTTCCGTCTTGCTGATACTGCTCGTTTAACTATGCAGTGCTTAGCTAGATGACCTTTTTTCAACATGTGCTGCAAACTTTCCAGGGCATAGCATAGTCATATGGAATCCCATTTTTTCCTTCATACTTCATAGAATGATCATTTCATGTAGAAGTCATTCCAAGACCACCTTTATCGAATGGAACTCGAGTTCGTTTCATCATGGATTTGAGTACTTCTTCTCCTTGAACAAACTTTCCCATTCCTTTTTTAAGATTCTTAGTTTCATCTTCCATTTCCTTGATCTTCTTAGCTTGGTATAATATTTCAATTAAGCTTTCTGATTTGCTTAACTTGAATTCCTCCAAGTATGCATTTCGAGCCTTAAAATCAGTTCTTAGTGAGCTGAGTTCTTTTGTGAGTGTGTCATTCCTTCTCAGAATTTGCTGGTTGTTTTCTTCAAGTTAAATAATCTATTCCTTGAGATTTTCTATCATTCCAACACTTGATTTGGGATCCAGTAGATCTGGGATGACTTTTCGAAGATGGACATTTTCTTGTTCTAGCTCATAATTCTCATTTTTTAAATTCATAAGCTCAATCATTGATTGATTAGCTTTATCAAGCATGGTTAGTTCATCTAAAGAGAAATTACCATTTTGTACTTTAGAACTATAGAATTTACCTCGCTACTTGAGTCTGATCCATTATAATCAGTTTCAGATGCTCTAAAGCTATGTTTTATATTATATTTAAATAAATAATTATATATATTTAACCTATACAAATTACTAGGGGGACTAATTGGTTGGGGTGATATGTACAGGATAAATTATAATAACCGGTCATATTATAATTTTGTTTAATATATTAGGTCTTTTTTGTTAGTTATATTAATACACGAAATTGGGTTTAGTGGAAACCAACTTTATATGAAGTCTTTTTAAACCTATTATCTAACCATTCATCTATTTTAATTCCGCAGTTTAGAATAAACCTATTTTAATTCCGCAGTTTAGAATAAACCTATTTTAATGGACAATTAAAAAATATACTAATTAACAAAAATAATTTACTACCATTTGAAAACTATGTAGTGATGACAAATTTGCAGTGTACTCCAAATTGTGTGGATATATTAAGTATTTCTTTGATTTATTAAAGTGCAGCACACATGAAGTTCTTGGAAATTAAGGTGATCATTCAAATTAACATTAAGGTTATCATCCAAATTTATCTTAACCCTCAATGATACGTGATAGGCCACAATACTGCAACATGATATTAGGCAATTGTGTTAGACGTTTTTTTATACATGAACACGTTGTAGAACAAAATGAAATTTCTTTTTTATGTTCTTCTTAGTTTTGAATTAAGTAGAAAAATATATTAGTTAGCTTATCTAAAAAACAATAAAAACATACTAGTTGCTAAATATAAAAAATAATTTATTTTATATTATTTATATTTTGAAGTGCCTAATTAAAGAAAAAAAAATACATAGAGTGCATGACACATAAATTTGACGTCATAATTTTTATTCAATTTTTATATCTTATATCATATTTACAATTTCTTGTATTCTAAAAATTCTACATCTAAAGGGGGTGAATAGGTGCTATTACTAATTAAAATCAATTTATCAAACTGTCAGAGATCTTATTGTTAAATTGTCAGCAAGCTGACACCCTATATGAATAGTAGAAATTAAAGAACTCTAGTAAATAATACCGAGAGTTTTAGCCAGGTTCGACTCCTATGTCTAATGGTCTACGTCCAAGTCCCATACCAACTTGGTAAGATAATATATTATTAATAACTGAAATGATACGATTACAAGATTCAATAATATTTCTCCCTTTATCCCCTGTTCCTGGTAGCAGCTTGCTGATAACACATGTTCCCTTGAGTGAATTGCCCTCTAAGCCTTATATCAAACCTGTATAGCATTCTCTAGCAATTTAACTTGTTGAACCCTTGTTATCCAAGCTTTACTACTCAACAACAAATGTTTACACCTTGAACAATACAAGTTTAAATGAAAATTGTAACCGAAAGTATGAACTCTATGAATATAGATATATGTAAATAAGTTAGAGTTCAGAATAAGAATATTCAATGAATGCAAGTTATATTTTCACATACAGTATGGTGTATATTTCCTGGATCAATCATAAAAGAAAGTATACCCTGTTGTATCCAGAATTTCGCCACGACATGACGTGATCAATACAAACGGCAACTCATTCAACGACAGGACAAGACGGGAAGGAGTGTGACATGATCTTAGTAATTTCCCATTTCACGGGTTTTCCGCGTCAACAATTCCCCATCTTATTTACGTTTATTTATCTTAGTAATTTATCAAAGCTCATAGTAGGTTACATCATAAGTATAATTAAACTTAGCATTTAACCCACAAATTTTTGTACAAACAATTGGCACCGTCTGTGGGAAACTTGCTAAAGATTTGGTTAACATATTAAGATGGAAAATGAAAGAGAGCAAATCACGAACCAGGAAGGAGAAGCTGAGAATAGCAGATATACGACATTGAAACAGTTGCAAGAAGAAATGGAGAAGATGCATTCGAAAAATGAAGCATTGAAGAAGAAACTCACTACGGCTAAATCGAGAACCAAGACTGCGACGAAGAAAACCATTCCAAGCGTAGTTAGACGTTTGGACATGGATGAAGCAGAAGATTACAACCAAAACGGAGGGCCAACAAATGGAACATATGATGTTATTGATGTAGAAGATATGGAGGATGTACCACATAATAAAGATGACATGGAAAGAAGACGTGACGAGCAACAATATGATGATCATGATGATCGATGAGGAGAGACTTACAGGAGAAGATCGCGTCACAAAAGTATAAGATTCAAAAGTCAAGTTATAGAAGAATTTAGAAAAGAACTACAAGAAATGAGGGACTTGATTGAAAGGATACCTGGTATCCCAAAACTGTTGGAAAAGGCGACCCCAACAAGCTACGCTGATTCCCCTTTTCATGACAACATCGCCTTGGTAGAAATACCAAAACGTTTCACGGTACCACAAATCAAACCGTATGATGGAACTAATGATCCCCTGGAGCACATTGCACAATACAAACAATGAATGTTCACAGTACCAATTACACGTGACTTAAAAGAGGCCTGTATGTGTAAGGGTTTTGGTTCTACATTATCAGGACCATCTTTGCAATGGTTCCTGAACCTTCCACAAGGAAGCATCAAGATGTTCACTGATCTGATAGATGCATTCAATTTACAGTTTGCAAGTAGTCGGGTGTTCGAGAAGACAACCACTGATTTACACAAGATTATCCAACGAAGTAGGGAGCCTTTGCGTGATTACTTGACGAGGTTCAACAGGGAAAAGGTGACCATCACCAACTGTGACGTACCTACAGCTATCGAAGCATTCGGGCTGGGATTAGAACGAGAATCTCCACTTTAATGAAAAATTGACAAAGTATCCATGTCGAACAATGGATGATGTGCAAGCCAAAGCCATGGCACAAGTAAGATTGGAGGAAGACAGAATAGAGGAGAACGAGAAATACTACAAGCCGTCAAGAAAAATTACGGCACCAAGGTCCAGGGAGTACAAGCCCTATACTAGACCTAACAGAGATGAAGTACATGTTAACTCGACACGAGAGTCCAATGAATGGAAGAGAGAGGAACGTAGTGACTGGAGGAAAGATCCCATTCTTCCACCAACTTATGATAGCTATGGCTTCACAATAACGCCTTCTTCCATGGTGAAGGAGTTTACTAAGTTGGGAGGAACAGTGAAGTGGCCGGTGAAGAGAAATAAACCTAAAGCCAACCCGGATTCCAAACTATGGTGTGACTATCATGGAGATTACGGACACAAAGCTTATGATTGTGTGGCCTTGTGAAAAGAGCTATAATTTCTGACCAGGAAATGATATCTCACAAAATTCATGGCGTTAAAGAAGACATCTTATGTTGGGAAGAATGTGTCTCCGAGAAGAAACGACGTGACACCATTAAGACAGCCACCACCTCCACCACATCACAAGGTGATCAACTTCATCTCAGGAGGGTCAGAAATATGTGGATCAACATATTGATAGGCTAAGAGAGCATCCAGAGAAACAAACATACGAGTCACACAAGTGGGGGTAAGAAATGATAATCTGCCATCCTTAATGTTTGACGAATCAGACAAAAAGGACATACGAGAACCATAACAAGATGGGTTAGTCATCTCATTACCCGTGGGAAATTGTTTAATCAAAAGAATATTGGTGGACAATGGGAGTCCCGCCAACATCATGATGCTGAGCACGCTAACACAAATGGGATTAGCAGAAAGTGACATGATCAAGAAGTCGACAACATTAGTGGGGTTCAGTGGTGAGATAAAACACACATTGGGGGAGATTACGTTACCAACATATGCCAATAGGTCAATCTCTTGGAAAAATTATGCATAATTGACATGGAATCGAGTTACAACATAATCATGGGAAGACCATGGATACATAACTTGAAGGCGGTGCCATCAACATATCATCAAGTATTAAAATTCCCAACACCATGGGGGGCTCATGAAATAAGAGGTGATCAAAATATGGCTCAGGACTGTTACATGATGTGTCTGAAGCCAACTGTCCAACATCAGGGAAATAAGACGCCTGTAGCCACAGTAACAAGGCCGGAACAATTAGCTGAAGTAGATTTGATAGCAGGGGATAAGAAGTTATTAGTTGGTGAAGACTTTTCTCCAACAATTGAAGCCAATTTGATAAGTTTCTTAACCACGAGGTTGGACACTTTTGCGTGGGAACATGGTGACATAACGGGAATCGATCCAAATGTCATTACACATAAGTTGAATGTAGACCCTAGCTATACACCCGTCCAACAAAAATGAAGGAAGTTTACAGCCGACAGAAATAAGATAATAAATGACGAGGTGGAAAGACTCATCAAGGCTGGCATGATTAAAGAAGTCGATTACCCTGAGTGGCTAGAAAATGTCGTTATCGTGCAAAAGAAAAATGGGAAATGGAGAGTTTGTGTTGATTACCCAGATTTGAACAAGGCTTGTCCTAAAGATCCCTACCTACTACCTCGCATTGACACCAATGTGGATTCAACGGCTGTTCATGAACTACTCACGTTCCTGGACGCGTCAAGTGGCTTCAATCAAATCCAAATGGGACCATGTGACTGCGAAAAAACCGCGTTTATCACGGACATGGGGATATACTGTTATTTGGCTATGCCGTTCGGACTAAGAAATGCTAGGACTACATTTCAAAGACTTGTCAACAAAATGTTTAAAGATCAAATATGACAGATGATGGAAGTATACATTGACGATATGGTCGTCAAGTCTGTTAGCGCAGAAAATCATGTACGTGATCTTCAAGAAGTATTCGACATATTGAGGTTATACAACATGAAGCTAAACCCATCCAAATGTAACTTTGTCGTGTCTTTGGGAAAGTTCCTTGGACACATAGTGACAAGAAAAGGAATTGAAGCAAGTCCAGAACAAGTTAAGGCAATCTTTGAATTGAAAAGTCCATCGAACGTCAAATAAGTACAGAAACTGACAGGACGAGTGGCAGCCTTGAACAGGTTTATTTTACGTTCGTCTGACAGGTGCAAGCTTTTTTATGATGTGTTCAGAAAGAATAAAGGATTTTTGTGGTCTGAAAAACATGAGACTGCCTTAAACGACTTGAAAAAGTATCTAACTACACCACCACTTCTGTCCAAACCCATTCAAGGAGAGGATTTGTAAGTATATTTGTATGTAACTGATCATGCAGTAAGTGGAGTTCTTGTTAAAGAGAACGAAGGCATCCAGTCGCCTGTGTATTGCGTCAGCAAGAGCTTAGTCGATGTAGAAACTGTTGGATTTTAAACGCAGCGGGGGCATGGCAAAACACTTTTACACATACAAAATCCAAATAAAAGCATACAGATCATGAATAAAAATTTGAGGGATCGAATCTAACCTTTAAAAATAATTCGGAGACAACGATCAGAGATCCTTAGCAGTTGCTCCTCAAGTGTGAAGCACTCCACCGGTATCCACCAAGAAAACGATGTTAAGGAGGAGGAAGGAGGTGGAGAGAATTGGGTTTTCCAAACTTTTTGGGTTTTCGGGTTTGATGTGGGTTGGAATAAAATAGGGTCTATAATAGTGTATTTATAGGCAAAATTTTCAGCTGAAATTTTCCCATAAATAATATTATTATTATCCCATTTATTATTCTCATTAATAATTAAAACACCTTTTAATTATTAATCCTTTTTTCTAAACACTTTAGAAATAATTCTCTCTCTTGATTTAATTTCCAAAAATTAAATCCTTAATTAATAATATTAAGAACTTTTCTTAATTAATTTATAATCAATTAAATCTCATTTAATCAATTATTAAATTTGCCAATTAATTATTTATTTCATAAATAAATAATTATTAGCCATTATTAATTAATTCCTCCACCATTAAATCATTCTCTTTTTATGGTGTGACCCTATAGGTTCAATATTAAGCCGGTAGTAGAAATAAATAATAATAAAACTATTTTATCATTATTTATATATATTCTCTAATTTATTAAATATGATTAATTAATTAATCACATTTATTCAACATCGTGAGGGATACTTCTCAGCATATCGCGACTATCCGGATAATATGAATTCACTGCTTAGAATACCAAGAACCTATTCAGTGAATAGTTACCGTACAATAAACTCCTTCTACCCTACAATGTCCTGATTAAATACAAGGCATGGATCTCGTGTCAAGCCTATCTAATTCAATCACTTTGCTTACCATTTACTATGCGTAGTTCTATGCAAATTAGAAACTCCTTTCTAATTTCATTTACTCTGGCCAGAGATTCCTGAACTAGCATAAGCGGATCAGCCTTGAACATTCGCTTCCTACACTACAAGGGGTAGATCCTTTATTGATCATACACTATCTTCGTGTACAAATTCCTATACCCAGAAGAGCCCTAATAATTGTCCCTGGAGACTAAGAACTAAACCAAAGCATAGTTCAGTGTACACAAGATGACTATGATGACCTCAAGTCTAAGGATACTTGTACAACTATCACTATGTGAATAACTGCTGACACGTGAGTGAACTCCATCAGTTGTTCAGCTGTGCGAGTCATGTTAGGTGAACTTATTCTATAATAAGCACCTACATACTAGCTATAGTGTCACCACACAAATGTCTATGAGAACAGACATCCTTCATAATGAAGCAAGCATAGTATATACCGATCTTTGCGGATTATTAATTACCAGTTAGTAATCCTATGACCAGGAACTATTTAAGTTTAGAGTTATCATCTTTTTAGGTCTCACTATTATGATCTCATCATAATCCATAAAAAGCTTTACACTAAACTATGGTATATCTTATTTAAACACTTAAATAGATAAAGCCCGTAATAATAACAAAACAAGTCTTTTATTAATATCAATGAAATCAAAACAGATTATATAAAAGTTATTCCTAAATCCTCATACATGATTGGACTTAGGACATATTCCTTTCAATCTCCCACTTGTACTAAAGCCAATCACTCTGGTATCTAATACCCATCTTGTCTTTATGACGATCAAAGTGACTTTCATAAATTAGCTTTGTGAGTGGGTCTTCTATGTTGTTATGTCTGTCAACTCTAATTCAATACAATACAAGAAATGTTACTGCGCTCCCACTAACCCTTTTGTAGACGCATGGTTCATCTATGTTTTTGATAAAATCAAACTCTTTGATTGTCTCATCAAAACGAATGTTCCATCTTTCGAGAAGCCTGCTTTAAACCACATATGGTTCGCAGCAGCTTACACACTAGGTTTTCATTTCTCTTGGAAAGAAAACCATCTGGCTAATTGCCAGATCTCATAGTCGTAGTAAGCAGCATTCGCAAGCAAAATCCGAACTGATTTTAACAGGGCTACAGGTAAAAGGTTTCATCAAAGTCAATCCATTGCCTTTGTTTGAATTCTTTTACCACAAGCCTGGCCTTAAAGGTCTCCACCTGGCCATCTGCTCTAATCATTCTTTTGTATCCTGTATACATAGATTTCTTTCCGGATTTCATGGCACTATGCCATTTCTCTGAGTCAACACTACTCATAGCCTCATTATAGGTCACAGGGTCGTCATCATCAATGATCGACAACTCATTGTCATTCTCAATGACAAGGCCATAATACCTCTCAGGTTGGCGAGACACTCTCCCTGATCTATGAATGGGCTGTTCCACAAAAGGTTGTTCAGTCAGAACAGGTGTTTCCACTTGATCCGTAGTAGTTTGTGCTTCTTGAACTTCATCAAGTTCAATTTTGCTCCCACTGTTTCCTTCAAGGATAAACTCCTTTTCCAAGAAGGTAGCATGTCTGGATACAAACACCCGATGATCGGTGTAAAAGTAATACCCTAAAGTCTCTTTAGGATATCCCACAAAACTACATTTTACGGATCGATATTCCAGCTTATTTGGGTCAACTTACTTGACATAAGCTGGACATCCCCAAATCTTAACGTGTTTAAGACTCGGTTTCCTTTCTTTCCATATCTCATACGGAGTTTGAGGAACAGATTTGGAAAGCACCTTATTCAGTAAATATGTTGAGGTTTCCAATGCATAACCCCATAGGAATACTGGAAGATTTGCATAGCTCATCATGGACCGAACTATGTCTAACAAAGTTCGATTTCTCCTTTCAGATACCAATCTGGAGGCGTCCACTGGGAGACTATACCATTTACTTTGAGATAATCTAGAAACACTCCATTAAAGTATTCACCACCTCGATCTGATCGAAGAGTTATAATACTTTGTTTGGTTTGTTTCTCCACTTCATACTTATTACTCTTTGAACTTTTCAAAGGCCTCAGACTTGTGTTTCATCAAACACATATCCGAATCTAGATCTATCATCTATGAAAGTAATGAAGTATAAAAATCCACCCATGGCTTGCTTAGACATTGGTTCACATACATCTGTGTGTACCATTCCTAGCAAATTTGCAGTCCTCTCTCCATGTCTACTAAATGGAGACTACAGTGCCACTATAAAGTGAGATTTTCATCATCCCTTTTCTTTTATTAGTTTGTTCAATCTGAAGTAAATTATGTCACATATATACAGACCATTATTTAAAGTACCACGTCCATAAAGAATATTATCTCTAAGAATAGAACATTCATTATTCTCAATAATAAATGAAAATCCAGCCAAGTCTAACATGGGAATAATATTCCTCACAATCGAGGGAACAAAATAATAATTATATCAACCAATAGTCTTGCCCGTAGGCATATGTAAATGAAATGATTCTACATCTTCAGCAGCAACTCTTGCTCCATTTCCCATCAGTAGAATCACCTCCTCTTCTTCAAGAGTCCTACTTCTCCTTGGTCCCTGCAACAATTGCAGATATGAGAACCACAGGCGGTATCTAATACCCAAGTAGAAATTTGATTTAATGACATATTCACTTCTATCATGAACATACCTGAATCAGAAGCGGTAGTCTCACTACCCTTCTTCTTCTTCAATTCTGCAAGATAAACCTTGCAGTTCCTCTTCCAGTGCCCCACCTTGTTACAGTGAAAGCAAACAACTTTGCTCTTAGGGTCTTTAGCTTTTGGTGGAACCGGCATTTTCTCACCTACTTTCTTCTTCTTGGAAGGGTTCCTCTTCCTTTTCTTAGGATTGGAACCTTCACCAATTAGAAGAACAGAACTCTTCTTAGGGGGAAAATTCGATTCCGCAGTCTTCAACATGTTGTGGAGTTCAGGCAGGCTGACATCGAACTTATTCATGTGAAAATTCACAACAAACTGCGAGAACGAACTCGGAAGCGATTGCAAGACCAAGTCTTGGCTCAGCTCCCCATCCATGACAAAACCAAGTTGTCCAAGACGTTCAATTAAATTTATCATCTTAAGTACATGGTCATTCACAGATGATCCCTCAGGCATCCTACAACCGAACAGCTCCTTCGATATCTCATATCGAGCTGTCCTCCCCACCACATCATACAACTCTTGTAGATGCATGAGGATAGTATGAGCATCCATATGCTCATGTTGCTTCTGTAGCTCAATGTTCATGGAAGCTAGCATGATGCATTGAGCAATATTTGCATCATCTATCCACTTACGATACACAACATGTTCATCATTATGCGCATCGCTAGCAGGTTCAGTAGGCTTAGGTGAGTCAATCACGTATTCCAGCTTCTCAATCCTGAGAACAATTCTCAAGTTTCGAAGCCAGTCAGCATAATTAGGACCAGTCAATTTGTGAGCATCTAGTATGCTCCTGAGTGATAGTGCAGAAGACATAATGTATATTGTAAATTTGTAAATGATAAACACATAACAACACTTAGCAAATATTCGATTTCATTTTAAAACACTATATGAATCGGGTCTTTATTCATAAGTGGCTCCCACTAGTTTTCCTAATTTATTCAACCCCCTACGTGAAAAATTAAGCATTCATAATGCTAGTGGGAATAGGGATCCTACATTCCATTACACGACCCCGGCTGTAGCACGAACCGCCATGTAATGTTCAATAGGCAGACAACTCTTGTCAATTACATCTCATGTTATTCCCTAATCAAACTTTAGCCTCTTGAATAATTGAGTCTCGGCTGTAGCACGACAAACTCAATATTCTAAGTCAAGTCTAACCCAACATTCTGTACAGTAGAATCAGTCCCCAAAGGCCCACGACTGTAGCACGTACCGACCTTTAGATTCTTATTCAATGTACACATCTCTATGTAATAGACAAGTATTTCTTATTTCGAAATCAAAGCCCTCGGCTGTAGCACGAACCGACAATGATTCAAAAATAAGAACTACTTTTCTATCATGTTGGAAGGCTATGACCGACACAAGCCCGTTGTGTCATTGGCCAATTACTACTTGATATTATTTAATTTTAGAGGGATTATATTACGTTACAATTATAATCATATTATAAAGAAATTCTTCCTTTTAAATTAAATATTTCAAATCAATAATCAATAATCAGATGATTCCCAGATCGGGTGGAGCATTGTCAAGAGGCGTCACTTAATAACCCTTTCTTACAGATATAAATCTGTTGTTGACAGAATCATCCTTTCTCTCATATCGAAAATTCATATTCAATTACGTGTTTCACAAACACAAGAATCTCATGATTGTATTCATAATATTGTTATTAAGGTTATGAAACAATTTCACTATACTAGGTTGTCTAACAAACGCCTTATGTTCATTTAAGTTCACCTAAATCTATCATCGCATGATAAACTAAGCATATATCACATATATCAACATGAATAAACATCAAGGTAGGCATGTCATATCATCTAGCACATTAGTCTAAGCATTATACATCTCTATGTATCACATGAAGCATTTAAAAGCAATTACAACAGTTAAAAACAGCTTTAAAACACTTCATAGAAATATAAACAGTTCAAAACTTTTATATAAACTAAAATTGATCACTCCATTAGATCCGTCTCGGAAAAACGAATCCAACGGTATATTGCACGGCCAAAATGGAGTTACGAAACTCCCAGAAAATCAATTTTAAAATCAACAGACGGGCTGTAACGCATTACAGGAACGCGTTACAAGTCCTGTAACGCATTCCGGTGATGCGTTACACCCCTTTTAAGCCATTAAAGGGTGTAACGCATTCCGTGAATGCGCCACAGGTGTGTAACGCATTCCCGGAATGCGTGACACCCCTATATTTTTTTTTTCGTTTTCTGCAGCCGTCGCCGCCTACCTCGGAAAACGAGCCTGGCAGTCCTGTTCCCTGTCTACTTTTCTTTACTTCCCGTTCCATCACACAGACAAGACAGCAGCAGTACAAATAGATAACAGATATATACATACAAACAATTCATATAAATATATATATAAGATTTATTTAATTACGAATTTAATTGTAAGAACTTCAAAAATTCATAATAAAAAATCTATACATCCTAAAATTATGAAAAAATACCCATACGATCTACAACACTTGTAGAACCCAGATCAACATTAAAATTATTCTGAGAAACGATTTCTCATCAGACAAAATTAATCCATAATATAACTTATAAAAAATATAATTAATTTATACAAGCACATAAAATTCTGAAATTTTTACCACAGATCTATATGCATACAACCTATGCTCTGATACCATTGTTGGATTTTAAATGCAGCGGAGACATGGCAAAACACTTTTACACATACAAAATCCAAATAAAAGCATACAGATCATGAATAAAAATTCGAGGGATCGAATCTAACCTTTAAAAATAATTCGGAGACAACGATCAGAGATCCTTAGTAGTTGCTCCTCAAGTGTGAAGCACTCCACCGGTATCCATCAAGAAAACGATGTTAAGGAGGAGGAAGGAGGTGGAGAGAATTGAGTTTTCCAAACATTTTGGGTTTTCGGGTTTGATGTGGGTTGGAATAAAATAGGGTCTATAATAGTGTATTTATAGGCAAAATTTTCAGCTGAAATTTTCCCATAAATAATATTATTATTATCCCATTTATTATTCTCATTAATAATTAAAACATCTTTTAATTATTAATCCTTTTTCTAAACACTTTAGAAATAATTCTCTCTCTTGATTTAATTTCCAAAAATTAAATCCTTAATTAATAATATTAAGAACTTTTCTTAATTAATTTATAATCAATTAAATCTCATTTAATCAATTATTAAATTTGACAATTAATTATTTATTTCATAAATAAATAATTATTAGCCATTATTAATTAATTCCTCCACCATTAAATCATTCTCTTTTTATGGTGTGACCCTGTAGGTTCAATATTAAGCCGGTAGTAGAAATAAATAATAATAAAACTATTTTATCATTATTTATATAAATTCTCTAATTTATTAAATATGATTAATTAATTAATCACATTTATTCTACATCGTGAGGGATACTTCTCAGCATATCGCGACTATCCGGATAATATGAATTCACTGCTTAGAATACCAAGAACCTATTCAGTGAATAGTTACCGTACAATAAACTCCTTCTACCCTACAATGTCCCGATTAAATACAAGGCATGGATC
Source organism: Apium graveolens (assembly GCF_009905375.1). Classification (NCBI taxonomy): domain Eukaryota; kingdom Viridiplantae; phylum Streptophyta; class Magnoliopsida; order Apiales; family Apiaceae; genus Apium; species Apium graveolens. The sequence continues at coordinate 290,920,006 of NC_133649.1, read as the reverse complement.
TCGTGTCAAGCCTATCTAATTCAATCACTTTGCTTACCATTTACTATGTGTAGTTCTATGCAAATTAGAAACTCCTTTCTAATTTCATTTACTCTGGCCAGAGATTCCTGAACTAGCATAAGTGGATCAGCCTTGAACATTCGCTTCCTACACTGGAAGGGGTAGATCCTTTATTGATCATACACTATCTTCGTGTACAAATTCCTATACCCAGAAGAGCCCTAATAATTGTCCCTGGAGACTAAGAACTAAACCAAAGCATAGTTCAGTGTACACAAGATGACTATGATGACCTCAAGTCTAAGGATACTTGTACAACTATCACTATATGAACAACTGCTGACACGTGAGTGAACTCCATCAGTTGTTCAGCTGTGCGAGTCATGTTCAGTGAACTTATTCTATAATAAGCACCTACATACTAGCTATAGTGTCACCACACAAATGTCTATGAGAACAGACATCCTTCATAATGAAGCAAACATAGTATGTACCGATCTTTGCGGATTATTAATTACCAGTTAGTAATCCTATGACCAGGAACTATTTAAGTTTATAGTTATCATCTTTTTAGGTCTCACTATTATGATCTCATCATAATCCATAAAAAGCTTTACTCTAAACTATGGTATATCTTATTTAAACACTTAAATAGATAAAGCCCGTAATAATAACAAAACAAGTCTTTTATTAATATCAATGAAATCAAAACAGATTACATAAAAGTTATTCCTAAATCCTCATACATGATTGGACTTAGGACATATTCCTTTCAGAAACAAGGTACACATCTCTTGAAAAGTTAGTACTTGCATTAGCCATGACTTCCATTAAGTTGAGACATTAATTTGAGGCACATAAGATACATGTCATGACGAACTTCCCTTTGAGGAATATCTTAAGTAAACATGATTTGACGGGGAAAATGGCGAAATGGGCAATACGACTAAGCACTTATGACATCACGTATGACACGAGAAATGCGATAAAGTCATAAGCCTTAGCTGATTTTGTGGATGAATTTAGTCCAAGCCAAATGACAGATGCTGAGCAGGAGTTTCAGAAAGTTCTTTCAAGGGTAGACGTGAAGCCTTGGACATTGTATACAGATGGGGCATCTAATGTCAATGGAACGGGACTGGGGCTTGTCCTCAAATCGCCACAGGGGGATATGATAGCCCAATTGATATGTTGTGACTTCAAAGCCACGAAAAATGAAGCTGAATACGAGGCATTAATCATAGGACTCACAATCGCTAAAGACATGAAGATCAAAAAAATTGATGTTAATTGTAATTTATTACTTGTTGTCAATCATGTCAAGGGCTCTTATGAAGCCAAAGATCCTAAAATGGTGGCTTACCTCGACATCACAAAAGGACTAACCAACTACTTTGACAACTTCAGCATAGAACAGGTCCCAAGGGAGAATAATGTGAAAGCTGATGCATTGGCTGGATTAGGAGCTGTGTTCAAAAACTTAAACCTCAACAACATCCCAGTAGTCCACATCATGAAGCCTGCTATGGAAAGACTAGCTCTTGGGACAAAAACAATGACTCTTGATCAACATAATGACGACACCAGTGAAAATATAGACAACTGGATATAGATATTCAAAGATTACTTACAATTTGGAACAGTGCCAACGAACAACAATGAAGCAAGGATTCTCAGGATGAAGGCATCAAGGTTTACAATCATAGATGGAGAGTTATTCAAGGAATCTTCCACAGGGCTGTTGCAAAGGTGTTTGCAAAGGCATGAAGCAGACATGGTGTTAAGGGATGCATATGAAGGTGAATGCGGAAGTCATACTAATGGAATAAATATTTCTTTAAAAATTCTATGCTTGGGATACTATTGGATGACACTAAGATAAGATTCCCTAAACTATGCGAAGAAATGTGACGCCTGTCAACGGAATGCACCCGTCATACATCAACCATCCGAATAGCTCCATATGTCCATTCTATCTTGGCCTTTCATGAAATGGGGAATGGACATTGTGGGAAAAATGCCACTATCACAGGGACAAAAGGTGTTTATGTTGGCCATAACTGGCTATTTCTCAAAATGGATTGAGGCGGAGGAATTCAAACAAATGACGTCAAAGGAAATAATTTAATTCATCAAAAGAAACATTCTTTTCAAGTTTGGTGTACCATCTCAAATCATTTGTGACAATGGATCACAATTCATCGGTGACAAGACGAAAGCATTTTGTAAATGTTGGAATATTGATCTGATTAAGTCAACGCCGAGATATCCTCAAGCCAATGGGCAAGCCGAGTCAAGCAACAAGATCATAATCAGTAACTTAAAAAGACGGTTGACGACATGCAAGGGAAAGTGGGCTGAGGAATTGCCTTGGGTATTATGGTCAGATAGAACAACTCCAAAGGCGTCTACAGGGTAGACACCTTATAGTCTAGTCTATGGTACCGAAGTTGTGCTACCAACAGAGGTCATGATACCGACGACAAGATATGGACTCTTGACAAATGACGTGAACAATGCAGAATTGTCACATGACAAGGACACAGTAGATGAGCTGAGAGAAATGGCAAAGATTAGAGTAGCTGCTTATCAACAAAGAGTGGCCAATGTCCACAACAAACATGTTTATATAAGGAATTTCTGTATTGGCGACATTGTGCTGAGGAAAACCTTCCAGAACACGATGGATGTGACGGCAGGGAAGTTTGCTAATACTTGGGAAGGACCTTATTTCATAGATGCTGTCGTGGGACGTGGAGCTTACCGACTGTCCACTATGGATGAGACACAAATACCAAGAGCTTGGAACGCGTTGCACCTAAAACTTTATCATATGTAAAATTCTCTATCTTATCTTTTTGAATTTCTGTTCTTAGAAGTCGTTGATCAATAAGTCAATTCGGACATAGATAGTTTTTGCTAGTCTTTTGTGTTTTACATGATATTGTGTGCTATTTGTTATCATTTGCTTTTGGTAGAGCATCAATAGGAGATCAATTTTATGATTCAATTCGTTATGAATTACTTTACTATACAATGTGATTATGCTTTCAATGTTATGAATTACTTGGGTAAGATATATAAAATTATGCTTATAGACCCTATATACGTCTGCACTTTAATTCCATAAAATTTTAAAACACCACTCTACGATTGTGTAAAACAAAATTTTCTAAGGGCTGATCACCCAGTAACAATTTTTTCTAATTTGCAAGTGTCGTATGCACTTGACGAATTCAGTTGACAATAAGAGTGCTATGACGTCCCTTACGAAAACTACAATATTTAAACCACGACATTTACGTACGTATATGACATTTTACGAATTTATACATATAATAACTTGGTGTGTTTCAAGTGGGAATAAGGCCTTTTAACCACCCTACAAGTGCATGCACCTACGTAAGAATGACAATTTAAACAACGAGATGATGACGTACTAAATCACGATGGAATATTTCATTATAACAATGCGACGATAATTACAATAACGCTAACTGATGTATACGAAGCCAGTTAGTTGTCTAACGATTGACGTTTCAATAATATATATTACAGAAAATAATTATCACGATTGATAATAAATGACAAGTATGCACGAAACCTGAGAGCAAAAACACATAACGAGATAACGATAAAGATCAAATTCATAAACGACATACATGAAATTATGTTGAAAGTCTGGAAACCAAAATAAAAGTCACAAATCCCCCGCAATATTACAAAATAGGGACAACAATCCATGATATAAAGCAAAAATGAAATATCATTCATCATCAAGGCCATCATCCTTAGGAGACTTCATCTCCTCATCACCATCACCCTGATTCTTGAATTCATCTAGAGTAAAAGCATCATCTGGGAATGCCTCGTTGTAAATCTTCACAGTCTCGAGAACATTCCAAGAGGCCCATTCGCCTCTATGGTATTCGAGCATCATGTCGACCCGTGTCCTCATAATCTGCTGGTGAACCACCTTCTCAGCTTCAGAACACATGTTATGCTCAATGGTTTGCACTTTTTTGGTGAAATCATTAAATTCCTTTTGAGAACTTTCCAGGGCAACCAACCTTTCTTCAGCCAAAGCTTCTGCAGCCTATAGCCTCTTGCTACAATTCTTGTGTTCAGTCTCAAGTTCTTTCTTCATCTGCATTTTATGATTGTATATCTCACGGGAAACTAAGACACTCTGCAAAGCCTGTCTCAAGGACAAGAAATATGCTAAGGTAAAAATTACATGTGGAAAACATAGTCATAACAAAGACAAAATTTGGAAATGCATGACTTACATGAAAGGTGTAGCCAGCACAGTTGTCAAGGACATCTTCAAGCTCTTTGGCAGATAGATCCTCCATAGACTGCGGGAGGATCATGTCATCAAGCAGGTGGGAAAAGGTGGAAGGATTGGATTGAGTGGTGTAACGTTGAATCAAGAGTGGTGAAGGAGTGTTCGACCGGTGGGGGGTAACAGAAGGATTCAATCTAACTTTTTTGGCCATTGGGCTCACATTGGGGCTACGCAATGGACTAGACAGTGGTGCAGCCTTGGAAGAATCAGTTTCGGATGGCTTGTCATCACGTGATCTCTTAAACAGATCTTTACTGCAAATTGCTAGTGGCTTGATAACAGGGGGTTTGAACTCTACAATCAGGAAACAGGGTTCAAGATGTGGTAAGAATATCAAAAAGGAGCAACAAAAAAAGATAAGGCACGTCAAGAAGAGGAACATTCGACGTATACCTCTAGCGTATTTCAGCCCTGAGCTCATCTCATTCTCGTTTTCAGTTTTGGGACTTTCCATAGATTCTGAGGAAATACTGTGAACATACATTAAAGGCTTAGGAATAGGACTAGATAACTTACTTCTAGTTCTTGCAGCGGCTCCTTTGCTTCCGGGAATCTCAGAGTTACATCCCTCAGTCTTGTCCTGGCTTTTCTTCAACCTTGCAGCGTATTCCTCAACATTTACTCTACCGGTGTTGTAAATGGGGCGGTCAAGACAATTGGGCCATAACATGTCAGCAACTGGGAGGGAACGGATCTTAGCTACCACTTCTTTGGCATCGATATTCTCCTCATCTGCTTCGAACTCATAATCTGCTTGAGGAAAAAATAAAAGAGAATATATAAATACAAATTACAGGAAGGAGCGTCATAAAGCAATGAATATATCATACGACACGAGGGGTTTAACTAGTAAAAAGAGACGAGAAGGTGCAGTATGACACACAAAAACGATGACGAATTGGTATAAAAGCAGGAGATCTAAGCTAATCATTCAAACACAAAAAAAAAGAAAGCAAAATGACATAGACACGGGGATGGAACGTACCACTGTTGTTCCAACGTTCTAACATATAATTGCCCGTTTCTTCAAGAGACCTCTTGTCTACAAAAAAGAAATACTTCTTCCAGTTCCTGTCGTTGACGGTGTCATGATTCAAGATTAGTGGATCATAAGTACTCCTATTTGAGAAGCCAAAGTGACAGTTGCTGAACTTCTTCAAATTGTATGCCTCTTTGATTACTTTGACATCGATCCGAAGGTGATGTTGGTTTTCGATTGCCTCCAAGAAGGGTCGTCCATGCAAAGGGCATGAGTTGCCTAGGAGAGATATTTAGAGTCTTCAATACCTCCACAACTAGATTGGGAAAAGGAAAAGTGAAACCTATATCAAAGGGGTAATAGTAGAAACATACCCAATTGGTTCTATGAAAGTCGGCACGCACATCAACATCCGGGACAAACGCTAGGGCTCCAGACGGGAAGAGTAGTTGAGCTTCATCAAGTTTCTCAGGCTTCATCGAGCTAGGTTGGCTGTCACGGATATCCAGTAAGTTAGTCACAATCCACCCGATGGTATTGGAAGAGAAATTGGGGCTTTTAGTTTTGGGGTTCTCGGCGTATTTGGAACTCTTTTTGGCCATGATTGGTGGTGAAAAGGGTTTGGAGATAACGAAGTTTAGGAGGAAAGATAACAAAATTGGGGGAAGATAACAGTTGGGAGTATATAATGAGGGGTTAAGTGATAAGAATTGAAGAGTTTCTTGGAACTCGGACAACTAGTGCATGTATATCGAGGGAACAAACTCATGTTAATCTAGTGAAGATTTAAAGTCACATGATACTACTTCACTCAAGCAAGACTATAATGATTAATTGATAGATTTTGTTTAATTAATTTAATTAAACAAAATCTGGGGCTATTGTTGTATCCATAATTTCGCCAAGATATGACGTGATCAATACAGACGACAACTCATTCGATGATAGGACAAGACAGGAAGGAGTGTGACATGATAGTGACCGGACAAGACGAGAAGGTGACTGATAATACAATATGGTGGACAAGGTCAGTAACAAACCGAGTTTGTGGGCATATAAGCTGCAATATTGGGTGAAGTATCTAGCTGAAACAAAGGTAGTTAGCAGAAAGAGGGTACGACTTGTATGTTTTCTATTAATTTAAAGTGCAATAATTGAATAATTAAATAAATAAACTATGCATATGGGCTCTGTTAGCGGATTACTGCTTTGTTATTATGTATATGTGATTACTAGTTTATGGGATTGAAATGCGTGGTTAATTAATGGGTTGTGTGACTTTGTTTCGCAGTTAAAGGTGATTTTATTGCAGTTTTATTTCCTTAGATATGTGGATCGTCTCTAAAATTGTTTTAATGGTTTTATAATTACAATAATTATTTGTGGGATTTTATAAAATTTAAAAATCAATATTTCATCAATTATTTAGCCATGTATGATTTTCTGATTGCATTTATTTATAAAATCCGTATTTAATTCCAGAATTCTTCAAAAATTATGAAACTCATATTTATTAAAGTTTGGAATATTCTGAGAATTTTAAAATTATTATGGAAATTTTTGGGATTAATTTCACCCGCGCGTTGATTCGTTTAATTGTTAAAAGCGGATATAAATTGCGTTTCAGAAATTGTTTTAAAATTATGAAGAAAAAAATTATTTTATTAATTTTTAATTATTCTGAGAATTTTATTATCTAGTTGGTAATTTTTCGGATCAGTTTTACCCGCAGCTTTGTTCTATAATCAGTATAAAACGAGACGAGGAAAAACCATATTTGTAAGCAGGGACACGTCTTGTGTTCTCAGAAATTGTTATGTGATGTGTCAATTGTTAATTGGGGAAGGTTAATTATATAAAAAAAGAGAAGAGAAAACCCAGCACCCCCATCCCCTGTTCTTTCGCCGCCGAGTTCTTCCCCCATATTTCTATGTTTCCCCTGATAACTCCCTTATCCTTTTCCCCAACTACTTCCGGTGGCTGGTAATCGTTTGTGCCGCCTGCTATCGTCCGTTATTGCTTCTCCGTTCGTCATTTTCTTTTCCTTCTTTCCGATGACTTCGCCGTTTTGCTCAGTTTCGATGGTGGTATATACACGCACGCGCGTGTGTATGTATTTCTGCGCGTGTATGTTGCCGCTGTTTTGATTGAGGAGGTGATGTTGTGGGTTGATCATAGTGTTTTGCAAGTTTAGTTCGTATAATTGATTATGTGATTCTGATTATGTCCCCTATGATTAATTCGAATCGGGTATTAGTGGATTTTGTAATTATTGGCTAAATTCCGACAGGAAAGCCATATGGGCACCGTAGGAATTATACCGCTGTCGGCGATGAACTCGTTGAGCCGACGGATTATTGGCGATGATGATTCGTGAGCCAAATAATAAATTATAATTTTTTTTTATAACTCTCGAAATAAAAGTAGTGGATAAATATTTATTCTCGGGATAATTTAGATTGTGTTATTGGATTGGATTGTGATGATTGGTTATTGTGATTTGAAATCGATTTATGTTTGAATGGGTAGGTCGATAAACAGAGGAAACGCTGCCCAAATTTTTCGGAAAATGTAATTCGGAAATAAGGGAACGTACTTTTTGATTATCGAGACTACTAATCGAAAATATGTACCTATATAATTCTAAATACTTTACGAAATGTACTTACGTATGGTGATAAAATATTTTATAAATTATGACAGTCGTATTTTAGGAAATGACGAGTATACGTAATTGTTAGAAAAGAATGTTGAACCGAGTCCTGAGTACATGGACCTTATCTGTTTTGTGCACTATGGTAATATGTATATTTACGAGTCGGGAATTATTATGGTTTGGGTAGAAGTCCTAGCGAGAATATGTCAAGCATACCTGGTCGTCTAACATAGGGTATTTCGACTCTGTAGGTTCTAGTCGGAAGACCCGAGAATTGGTGTTGGGCTAGAGATAGCCTAGTGGGCCGTCGATGAGCTCAGTAAGGTTCCAATCGAAGAACCTGAGTGTTGAAGTCGAATCCAAGGTGATCTAGTGGTTAGACGGTAAAGCCGAGCGTCCAAGTCAGTCCAAGGTCAATCAGTATTAGTTGTAAAGATCTGCAAGGCAAGTACCCCTGGACTAATCTTTTACAGTTCAGTATATATGAATAGTTGTTGATTTAAATTATGTAATGGAACAGAATGTTTTAAGTTACGCATTCCCCGTATTTAAATATGTTTTATTAACTGATGTTTTGGGGAAAAAGTAACTTCTGAAAATGCCTATCTCTAGATTGTGATTAAAATTAAAAAGGATTTTTGAACGTGTGCTGTAATTGTTTCAAAAGAGATAGGTCAATTTGATTTTGAAAACTGGATAAACACGAATCAGATATTGGATGGTAAGTGGCATAAGAGGCCCGTTATTAGGTAACGGCCCATCATGGTTACGTAAGAGGCTAGGTCGTATGCACGCACTGGTAGGCCGCTTAGTGCAGCATGACAAAGACCTAGCTAGTCTCTGAGTTCCGGAACAATTTGTGGCGGGATAGACTGATCAGCTGTCCCTAGAATTCATCCACTTTTATATTTGACTTTGGTTTAATGGTTCCCGTAACGGAATAAATGGTTTATGGTCCCCGTAACGGGATAGATGATTTATGGGTCCAGAAATGGACAGTCGTTTTGGAAAGGAAATAGCATGCTAAAATTTGGACTCTGGTATTTTGGACACAACACACTACAAATGATATTATTTTGCAGAGCATGCTAGTTTTGATATCCTGTTTATACCTGTTTTACCTATTTTGGTAAACTAGTTCTGATATCTGTTCCTATAACTGTTTTATCATAAACTGTTTTACTTGTTATTCATATAGTGGTACTGCTGAACAATTGATTGCTCACCATTGCAGAATGTTTTATATATGTATTGCAGATGCCTTGGAGATTCCTCTGTGGTAGGCAGGGAAGAGTTCCAGTTCCTTCCGTGCCAGGCTCCTCTGAGGTAGTTGTGTGGGACCAAGGATTGTCTGTTGAGTTGTTGTATTAAGTTAGTGGTAAGGATTATATTAGGTAAATTGGGCTGTGATAGTTATGTAGCCTAAATCATACTTAAACCTGGAAAAGGTCTTGGTAAGGGGGTCGTGGTTAAGTATAATTATTGATTGGAATTATATTATCTTTATTATTATTATTGTTGGTGACGTCAACTCCTGACCCTGGGGTTGAGGCCGTCACAATTGATATCAGAGCTACAGGTTTGAGTCCCTGATATAGGTTACGAATAGAGTCAGAAGAGTGTAGGAAGGTTTATATGAAGTGGTGAATTAGCAACTCAATCAGAGGAGCGAGTCTATGAGTTCAGTCGAGGGTTTCTAAGGTAAAACCCTGATGCCTATTGAGGATTGGATGGAACTGCCCTAACTTTTAATATGTCTCCCTCGTATATATGTATCGTGGGCAATGCCGATAGAGGTTTAGATCCCCCTCTCGAGAAAATGAGTCTGATCATGAGAGTTCAGTATTTGAGCGGGCCTTTGATGTGTTAGATAAAGAGACGCCAACGATATTTCTAAATATCGCATTTTCTATGTAAAGGAATGTTACTGGACCGAGTGTGTGACCTCGGTGAGTTCAGATAGTATGATAATAATTGGTGGCTTTTATGGTAGCCAAGTCTCATAAAGTATGGGTATCAGTCATGTTGTTTATATCTCGAACCCTGTCATGCTCTTCTTGAAATGTATTTTGTTTCCAGAGTAATTGTTTACTATCCCATAAGTTTCCTATTTTTCTTGTGAGAAATTTAAGAACACGAAGTAAGCAGCTTAAGATTCTGTTGATCTCATTACAAATCAGATCCTCCCCTTCTTATTTGTGAATCTCCTATCTAAACATTGTTTCTTTCCTCGGTGACTCCTCCGGTTGATTGGGGCAAACAATGCATATGAGTTGACCATTTGTCTGTGTGATAAAAGGGTCTGGTGGGACGCCACTGAATTATATGTTATGAACTATGCGGTACTAAGACTGGCCATCTTATGTACTTGTGTGGTTGCTCTCAGTCATATCTATATCTTATTTCTTTTTCCTCCCTTTATAATTGATTCCTTGATTTCGAAACTTCATGGCAATGAATTCGTTAGTAATCTCCGTAGTAGACAGTAGCCTTGGTTGTGGAAGTAATGAGAGTTGCCTATCAGGAGAAATGAAGGTCTTATATCAGGATGTTATTTAAGAATAAGGGTAGCAGCGAGGGTTCAGGATCTAATAATGGAGTTATAGCCTCGGGAAAAGCAACTCAGTGGTTGGTGGATCACTTGTAAGTGATAAGAAATCATCCTTAGAGGGATGGTTGGTTGAAATTTGGATTACGGTGCCTAGTAGAGTCAGTGTTCCTTAAGTTTGACTTGAGTTACCCGGTTGCTCTATGTGATTGTGACTGATATAGTCATCCAAGTCTTGTTGCTTATCAGATTAGTTAGCTGTTGTAATTGAGTAGTGATGGGAAGCTAGTCGGTGGCTGTTGTATGAAAGAGCCAGGCTATGGTAATTAGTGTCGTTATATTTCAATTTTCCTGTACTGTTGTTGATTCTTCTACTGTTAGTGTTGCTATTGTTGCTAGTGCTGCTAATCTAGATCCCTTTTATAAATGGACCCCGATATTAAGGACATGGGTATTTGATTGGGCAGCATTTTTACGATACAGGTGCACCGTTTAAACGGTGATATCTTCCGTCAAACATTCTTATTATGTTTTGAATAAACTCATCTCTATAGCTCAGGAAAATGCCACCCAAGAAAGTTACCCAGTCTAAAGAGAATAGTGGTAGTTTTGCTGTGGGTCCAGTTAAAAATGGAATTCTGGATTTGTTGCGCCAGCATCAACCACAACAGCAACAGTTAATCCAATAGGTTCAACAACAGCAGCAAAGAGTTAACCAAAGTGTTAGTTTCAAATCTTTCCAGAGTATTAAACCTCCTAAGTTTAAAGGTGAACCTAATCTAGCGGCTGCTGGAGCCTGGTTAAAAGAGATGGAGAAAGCTTTTAATCTTGTCCAAGTAAGTGAGAATCTTAAGACTGATTATGCAAACTACTTCTTAAAGAATGAAGCGAATTACTGGTGGGAGTCAACCAGAGCATTAGAAGGAGAAGGCCTTGCTCCATGGACTAGATTTACTAAATTATTTTTGGAAGAGTAAAGAAGTTAAAGAATAAAGTTTCTTTTTAGACAAGCTTAATAAAACCTCAGTCAGCTCTAGACGAATCAAGTCAGACAGATTGTCAATATTGGAATGCAAGCAATGTGGTAAAATTATGGTGGAGTATGTAAAGCAAATATTGAATGTTTCAGGTGTGGATAGAAATGACACTATGCGTCGGAGTGTAAAGTGGAAAAAAAATCTAGGAGTCACATGTTATAATTGTGGCAAGGTAGGGCATATTGCCAAGAACTGTACAAGTGTTTCCGGAGATATCACAGGTGGTAGTGCATTAAAAGGTCTGACATCCAGTACATACAAGACTAAGACTTATAATATGATTAAAAGATCAGCTGCTCAAGACATCGATAAGGAACCAGGGCAATGATTGATTACCAAAAGAAGCAAATAGTAATATTTATGAAAGCTAATATTAGGATGAGTATCTGAGGGCATAAGAAAGAATGTAAGGCATAATTAGAGCACGTCGTGGATATCAAGGAGGAAACACCTAATTTGGAAGAAATCCAGACAGTGAGTGAAGTCCCAAGTGTTTTACCAGATGACCTACCAAGGTTACCTTGGAGCATGAGATAGGATCTCTCATTGTTTACTGTACAGAATCGGGCTGGAGTCAATAGCCCCGTGTCGTATGGCCAGTAGGAATCAAGTAAGTAGTTAAGGAAATTTCAGGATTGCGAAATGAAGGAGTAATAAGACAAGGTATATTCCGTGTTTTGCACTAATGTGGTTTATAGAAAAGAAGAATGGATGCATGAATTTATGTACTGACTATTGGAAGTCTGAAGAGTTGACGAATAAGAATAAGTAACCCCAATTAAGAATTGGCTACTTATGTGACCTAATTCAAGGAATGTGTTATTTTTCGGGGATTGACTTAAGATCCGGCCTGAGGACATATCAAAGATTGCGATTAGAATGAGTTATGAGCACTGCAAGTTTTGGTGATATTATGTGGAGTAACAAGTGTATTAGTTGTCTATAAGGATTTAAGGAACATGGTGTATAAGGAGTACTTGGATAAGAAAATTGTATTTATTGATAACATCCTTGCCCATTCAAGGACTAAGGAAGGCCAAGTTGAACACCTGAAGAGATGTTTACGAAGGGTTGAAAAGTAGCAATTGTATACTAAGCTTCAAAAGTATGAAATTCTGGTCAAAATTGATTATGAGCCACGATTGCTTAAGTAACTACCAACCAAGCAAGTTCCATTTAAGGACAGATGTCTTGAGTAGAAAAGAAGGATTGAATGTGATTAAGATTACTGAGGAATTAATAAAAGAATTGGAAAGAGTGAAAGTTGGAGTTCGAATACCTGATGGTGATAAGAAGTGAATATATGAGATTACTTTCCAGCCTTAACTGATGAAAATGAGGAAGAGGTGTTCGAATGTTTGGGGAATTAAGTTGAAAGTGAGTACCATCTATCATCTTTAGAAGAAGGGTCAGAGTGAGAGGACGATTCAGAAGATATAAGATATGTTGAGAGTATATATGTGGGGTTTAAAAAGGAAACTGAGGTAATTACCTACCATTGATTAAGCTTTCCTATACTAATAGTTATCATGTTAGTAGGGGAATGCTACCTTGCGAAGCCTTGTATGGACATGAGTGTGGGTTCCCACACTAGTCAGAGAAAGTTGGAGTAAAGATGTTGTAAGGTCTTGAGTGAAGCAGCTTGGAATAGAAAAAGAAAGAAGGCGGATCTGCATCGAAAGAGTATGGATGTAGAAATAGGATTGTGGGTATTGACAAAAGTTTCATCCTGGAAGAGATTGGTTAGGTTTGATTAGAAAGGGCGAGTTGAGTCCTAAATATATGTACCTGTTCAAGGTATCGAGGAAGATCGATAAAGTTGCTAACGGTATTGCCGCCGCAGTTGCCGCAAATTTTATAATATGCTCTACGTGTCAATGTTAAAGTGATATATTCTTGATTTGAGCCAAGTCGTTGATTAGGAGACAATGGGCTATCATCCAAATTATTCTGCATGGGATGTTCGATCAAAATCCTAGATTGTTAAGAGTGAGTCCTTAGGAAGGAGTTTGAGTCTATATTGAGTATGGGCATAATAGTAAGCTAAGCCCTAGGAATATCAGATCGTTTATGATACTGAGAAAATCAGGTAAAATCGTCTGTGAGCTAGCGTCGTTGCCATAGCTGCAACATACTCCCAGTGTGTTTTGGCGTCTTTATGTCGAAAGAGAGAATCCTCGATTTGAATCAAGATAGTGTGTACGAACTAATCTAGATTTTAGATAACAAAAGCGAGACCTCAGGAATAAATCTACTCATATATTAAGTATACATTGAGGGAATCCTCGAGTAGAAGAGTCTACCTGAGAGTTGGAGTCATATATGCTTGACAAATATCTTCACTTGTTTAGTTAGACCAGATTCTGAGGACATAATCTTTTTAAGGGGGGAAGAATATAACGACTCGTATGTTTTCTATTAATTTAAAGTGCAATAATTGAATAATTAAATAAATAAACTATGTATATGGGCTCTGTCAGCGGATTATTGCTTTGTTATTATGTATATGTGATTACTAGTGTATGGGATTGAAATGCGTGGTTAATTAATGGGTTGTGTGATTTTGTTTCGCAATTAAAGGTGATTTTATTGCAGTTTTATTTCCTTAGATATGTGGATTATCTCTAAATTTTTTTTAATGGTTTTATAATTACAATAATTATTTTTGGGATTTTATAAAATTTAAAAATCAATATTTCATCAATTATTTAGCCATGCATAATTTTCTGATTGCATTTATTTGTAAAATCCGTATTTAATTTCAGAATTCTTCAAAAATTATGAAACTCATTTTTATTTAAGTTTGGAATATTCTGAGAATTTTAAAATTATTTTGGAAATTTTTGGGATTAATTTCACCCGCGCGTTGATTCGTTTAATTGTTAAAAGCGGATATAAATTGCGTTTCAGAAATTGTTTTAAAATTATAAAGAAAAAAAATTTATTTTATTAATTTTTAATTATTCTGAGAATTTTATTATCTAGTTGGTAAATTTTCGGATCAGTTTTACCCGCAGCTTTGTTCTATAATCAGTATAAAACGAGACGAGGAAAAACCATATTTGTAAGCAGGGACACGTCTTGTGTTCTCAGAAATTGTTATGTGATGTGTGAATTGTTAATTGGGGAAGGTTAATTATATAAAAAAGAGAAGAGAAAACCCAGCACCCCCATCCCCTGTTCGTTCGCCGCCGAGTTCTTCCCCTATATTTTTATATTTTCCCCTGATAACTCCCTCATCCTTTTCCCCGACTACTTCCTGTGGCTGGTAATCGTTTATGCCGCTTGCTACCGTCCGTTATTGCTTCTCCGTTCGTCATTTTCTTTTCCTTCTTTCCGATGACTTCGCTGTTTTGCTCAGTTTCGATGGTGGTATAAACACGCACGGCGTGTGTATGTATTTCTGCGCGTGTATGTTGCCGCTGTTGTGATTGAGGAGGTGATGTTGTGGGTTGATCATAGTGTTTTGCAAGTTTAGTTCGTATAATTGATTATGTGATTCTGATTATGTCCCCTGTGATTAATTCGAATCGGGTATTAGTGGATTTTGTAATTATTGGCTAAATTCCGACATGAAAGCCATATGGGCACCGTAGGAATTATGCCGCCGTCGGCGATGAACTCGTTGAGCCGACGGATTATTGGCGATGATGATTCGTGAGCCAAATAATAAATTATAATTTTTTTCATAACTCTCGAAATAAAAGTAGTGGATAAATATTTATTCTCGGGATAATTTAGATTGTGTTATTGGATTGGATTGTGATGATTGGTTGTTATGATTTGACGTCGATTTATATTTCGACGGGTAGGTCGATAAACAGAGGAAACACTACCCAAATTTTTTGGAAAATTTAATTCGGAAATACAGGAACGTGCCTTTTGATTATCGAGACTACTAATCGAAAGTATGTATCTATATAATTTTAAATACTTTACGAAATGTACTTACGTATGGTGATAAAATATTTTATAAATTAGGACAGTCGTATTTTAGGAAATGACGAGTATACGTAATTATTGGAAAAGAATGTTGAACCGAGTCTTGAGTACATGGACCTTTTCTGTTATGTGTACTATGGTAATGTGTATATTTACGAGTCGGGAATTATTATGGGTTGGGTAGAAGTCCTAGCGAGAATATGTCAAGCATACCTGATCGTCTAACGTAGGGTATTTCGACTCTATAGGTTCTAGTCGGAAGATCCGAGAATTGGCGTTGGGCTAAAGATAGCCTAGTGGGCCGTCGACGAGCTCAGTAAGGTTCCAATCGAAGAACTTGAGTGTTGAAGTCAAATCCAAGGTGATCTAGTGGTTAGACGGTAAAGCCGAGCGTCCAAGTCAGTCCAAGGTCAATCGGTATTAGTTGTAAAGCTCTGCAAGGCAAGTATCCCTGAACTAATCTTTTACAGTTCAGTATATATGAATAGTTGTTGATTTAAATTATGTACTGGAACAGAACGTTTTAAGTTACGCATTCCCCGTATTTAAATATGTTTTATTAACTGATGTTTTGGGGAAAAAGTAACTTCTGAAAATGCCTATCTCTAGATTGTGATTAAAATTAAAAAAGATTATTGAACGTGTGCTGTAATTGTTTAAAAAGAGATATGTGAATTTGACTTTGAAAGCTGGATAAACACGAATCAGATATTGGATGGTCAGTGGCGTAAGAGGCCCATTATTAGGTAACGGCCTAGCATGGTTGCGTGAGAGGCTAGGTCGGATGCGCGCACTGGTAGACCGCTTAGTGCAGCATGACAGAGACCTAGCTAGTCTCTGAGTTCCGGAACAATTTGTGGTGGGATAGACTGATCAGCTGTCCCTAGAATTCATCCACTTTTATATCTAACTTTGGTTTAATGGTTCCCGTAACGGAACAAATGGTTTATGGTCCCCGTAACGGGACATATGATTTATTGGTCCAGAAATGGACAGTGATTTTGGAAAGGAAATAGTATGCTAAAATTTGGACTCTGGTATTTTGACACAACACACTACAGATGATATTATTTTGCAGAGCATGCTAGTTTTGATATCCAGTTTATACCTGTTTTACCTGTTTTCGTAAACTAGTTCTGATATATGTTCCTATAACTGTTTTATCATAAACTATTTTACTTGTTATTCATATAGTGGTACTGCTGAGCAATTGATTGCTCACCCTTGAAGAATATTTTACATATATATTGCAGATGCCTAGGAGATTCCTCCGCGGTAGGCAGGGCAGAGTTCCAGTTCCTTCCGTGCCAGGCTCCTTTGAGGTAGTTGTGTGGGACCAAGGATTGTCTGTTGAGTTGCTATATTAAGTTAGTGGTCAGGATAATATTAGGTAAATTGGGCTGTGATAGTTGTGTAACCTAAATCATACTAAAACCTGAAAAAGGTCTTGGTAAAGGGGTCGTGGTTATGTATAAATATTGATTGGAATTATATTATCTTTATTATTATTATTGTTGGTGGCATCAACCCCTGACCCCGGGGTTGAAACCGTCACAAAGGGGATAAGGACGGAAGTTTAAAAGAAGAGCAAAACAAGGGATAAGGGGGAGAGGCCAAGAAAATAGGAACAAATTGGGAGCTAACGTGGATAAAGGAGGGGGCGAGCAACATGGTAGATGGGGGATCGACCCAATAAAATAAACAAAGACATTGCCCTAAAAAAGGAAACGAACAATCACGAGCAGTTTAGCATCAAAAACCACAAACTAAACACGTATATGACAATCTCAGTTATTCATGTAATAGTATAAGATTCATGACTATGTATCCATCATTATCAATCTAGTGAAGCTTAATTTGGTTAGGTTTACATTCCCACCCGCGGTTTTTTCCCTTTTCACGGGTTTTCTGCGCCAACAATTCCTCGTCTTATTTACATTTATTTATCTTAATAATTTATCAAAGCTCACAGTAGGTTACATCATAAGTATAATCAAACTTAGCATTTAACCCGCAAATTTGGTACAAACATACCCTAGTATATTTATAGACTAAGTTAACTTTCAAATCAATTTAATAATACTCCCGATCTTGACCAAATCTCACGGCTAATTTGTTATTATTTGAATGTTAAGATAATCTAAAATACGTTTAAATTAAAGATAAGATAAATAATAATAAAATCTTAAAACGTCTATATTAATTAGTTTAAATTCAAATATCAATCGGATAAGAATTTTTAGGATAAAACATTTATTTACAATTTCCTAAAAATAGAATATGGTTTTTATAAAAGAGTTTGAAGAAACAAATAGCTCTAATATAAATAAACACGTTAAATATATCATAGAGTACTTACAAAAACTCATTATTACCTTGCTGATAGAACAATTATATTATAATATTTGATTTCTGCGAAACAATGTTAGCTTGCTAACAGTATGATCATCAAAATCATAAGGATATCATATTAAAGTTGAACTAACTATATAAAATTTAAGTTAATAATATTGTAGAGAGAAAAAAAATACAATTTATAGTACAATTACATAACATAAAAACAAAATTCAAATTAACAATTTTAACAAAAAAAAAGAATTAAAAAAATATACAGTTCTTTCAATCTTATGCAGAATTTTTTTGTCTGATTTTTCTTTATCTTGCACTATGATTGTTACAATATAAATAACATCGTTGAATTTATTTGTGCTAATCTAAAAATCAATAAAATGAAAAAATTAAAAATATTACACTCGCCTATTAAAGTTTTTTACTTGTAGAAAAAATTATTAAAAAAATATAGAACATTGTTTTATGCCCGCAAAAAGCTGTGCATGACATGTGTTTCAATTGTATAACAATTTTTTTATGTATACATAGTATTTTTTTGATTTCCAAAATCATGATTGTATTGTTAGAAGTCAAACTCTCTCTAGAAGATATCACAACAGCTGGTTCGAATAAATATTTAAAATATCTAACATGATAGGAAGTCAAGCATCAATATCAGCAGCTAGGTAAACCCATGATAAATGGTGGGCAAAATAAATGTTACAGTATGCAAGATTGATGGTCAAATATGTGTAAGCACAAATGGAAAAGGTGTCACCCTTAGAAGTGTACACGCAGTAGCTAAATAAATATGATGGCGTAGAACATGGTAGGCTGGCAGATTACAAGACTTCATCTAGGTTTAAAGTAATACAATGTTAGCTTAAAGTCCTCATGTATTAACTAGACAGTAAATGTCAAAGAAAGCATGCATGCAGCTGGCTAAGTTTCACGCGGTATCATCAAGTAGTATAAATATAGGTTAAGTATTTGTTTGTAAAAAACACACCTGAAAAGAAAAAAACACAGAATAGTTGTTGAGAAAACAGAACAAAGCTGAAGCTCTTTGTTGAGAAAAATAGCCAGCAGCCTTGTGTTTATGTCAAGAGTGAAAAATTGTAGTTTATTATTGTTATTAATATATACAATTGTATGTTTGGTTTATTATCAAAAATATAAATATTTGTGAGGTCCATTTTTTTGTTTCCAACAAGTGGTATCCGAGCCAAGGTTACGTTCGTGAAAAATGGCAAATATGGTGCAACCCAACATTCCAAAATTGACGTCCACAAATTACGGGAATTGGAGTATTCAAATGAAGGTATTACTCGGTTCCTACGATAATTGGGATATTGTCGAAAGCGGGTATGACGAGCCCACAGATGCAGCCGCTGAAGCAGCCCTGTCAAATGCTGAGAAGATGATTTTGAAAGAGACCCGGAAAAAAGATAAAAAGGCGTTATATACAATTATTCAAGGAGTTGATGAATCAACCTTTGAAAAAATTTCAAATGCAAAAATGGTGAAAGACGCGTGGGAGATTCTGCAGAAATCATTCCAGGGTGTCGAGAAAGTCAAAAAGGTTCGTCTCCAAGTACTACGTGGGGAGTTCGAAAATTTGAAGATGAAGAGTTCTGAAAATATTGGTGAATTTGTTACGCGTTTAAAAACGGTGACAAATGAGATGAAAAGAAATGGTGAAAGTCTCGACGATGTTCGGGTCATAGAAAAGTTGCTCCGTTCATTAACAAGAAAATTTGATTATGTTGTTACTTCTATCGAAGAATCAAAAGACTTGTCCACGATTTCTATTGATGAGCTCGTAGGTTCTCTTCAAGCCCACGAGCAGCGAATGAACCAGTATGATGATGTAAGCCATTTGGAAAAGGCGTTGCAAAGTAAGGTGTCCATTGGTGACAGTTCTGGCAGTAGCAGTTATGCACGTGGCAGAGGTGGCTTTAGAGGTGGCTACCGTGGTGGACGAGGATGAGGAAGGCAGTCTTTCAATAGAGGCCAGACATCTGAAGGATATCATCCATCTGGTCGTAGTCAAAATTTTAGAGGCCAAGGACGAGGCGGATATCAACAACGAGGTGATAAGTCTCAATATCAGTGCTATAACTGTAATAAATATGGTCATTTCAGTTATGAGTGTAGAGCACCAAAGGTGGAAGAAAGAAGCCATTTTGCAGCAGCAAAAGAAGACAAAGATGTTGGCACTGCTATGTTCCTCACTTACAAAGGAGACGAGGAAAGCAAGAAGAATGTTTGGTATCTTGACTCAGGGGCCAGTAATCACATGACTGGTCACAAGGAATTATTCACGGAGATTGACGACACCATCAGCGGAGAAGTTACTTTTGGTGACTCGTCAAAGATTCCGGTGAAAGGAAAAGGTACTGTCACGATCATATCAAAGAAAGGTGAAAAGAAATATATAAATGATGTTTATTATATTCCTGCATTGAAAAATAATATTATCAGTCTTGGCCAACTAGTGGAGAAAGGATATAATATACAGATGCAGGACAATTCCCTCATCATCAGAAATCAAGTTGAGGAATTGATTGCAAATGTGGAGATGTCAAAGAATCGATTGTTTACGCTTGATATGCAAACGAATATGCAGAAGTGCTTAAAGTCGGTCATTAAAAATGACTCGTGGTTGTGGCATTTGAGATATGGTCATCTTGGATTTTCTGGCCTGAAATTATTGTCAAAAACAAAAATGGTGGACGGTTTGCCAGAAATCAATGAACCAGAAAATTTGTGTGAAGCATGTGTAAAGGGAAAACAACATCGACAAAGTTTTCCTGTTGGAAAATCATGGAGAGCCAGGAGGCCATTGGAGATTGTTCACACAGATATTGCTGGTCCATTTGATATCTCATCACTTGGAGGTAATAGATATTACCTAACATTTATCGATGATTTTAGCAGGAAAAGTTGGGTGTATATCATCAAAGAAAAGTCAGAAGCTCTTGATAAATTCAAGGAGTTCAAAGCACTGGCAGAAAAGCAAAGTGGTCATTATTTGAAGGTACTCAGATCAGATAGAGGAGGCGAGTATACTTCTAATCTGTTCAGAAGCTTTTGTAGAGCACATGGAATCAATCATCAGTTAACAACGGCCTATACTCCTCAACAAAATGGCATTGCAGAAAGAAATAATCGCACTATTCTTGACATGGCAAGGAGCATGGTGAAAGCAAAGCACATGCCAAGAACTTTCTGGGCGGAAGCCGTTCAATGTGCAGTTTATTTGTTGAATCGTTGTCCAACAAAAAGTGTCAGAAACAAAACTCCGAATGAAGCATGGAGTGGTAGCAAACCATCAGTTGGACATCTCAGAATTTTTGGATGTATTGCATATGCCCATGTTCCTGATCAGAAAAGAAAGAAGTTGGATGATAAAGGCGAGAAATGCATCTTTACCGGATATGACAAAAGAAGCAAGGCATACAGACTCTACAATCCCCTAACGAAGAAATTAATCATTTCTCGAGATGTTGAGTTCGATGAATCAGATTACTGGAGATGGAGCGAGGAAGAAAGAAAAGTTGTCGGCTTATTCTTTAATGGTGATGATGATGACGGTGACAACCTCAATAATGAAGATGACGAAGATGATGATCAAACTCCTCCACCAAGTCCAAATCAACAAACACCTAGATCGACACCATCCACGGGAGGAAGTAGCAGTTCAGGGGGAGCACCGAGAAAGATGCGGAGTCTGGATAATATTTATGAAGCAACAAGTCCGGTACAAACAACCTTTGATTATTCCTTATTTTGCTTAATGGCTGAATGTGACCCAGTTACATTTGAGGAAGCTTCTGAAGAAAGCAAATGGAATAAAGCCATGGATGAGGAAATTGGCGTAATCAAGAAAAATGATACATGGGAGCTCACAGATCTTCCAGAAGGACATAAAGCAATTGGCGTCAAGTGGGTCTACAAGACAAAGACAAATCAGGACGGTGAAGTGGAAAAGCACAAGGCGAGGCTAGTGGCTAAAGGCTACAAGCAGCGATATGGCATTGACTATGATGAGGTGTTTGCTCCAGTTGCACGAGTTGACACCATCAGACTTCTTACAGCAATTGCCGCTCAAAATCAATGGAAGATTTTTCAGATGGACGTGAAGTCGGCATTTCTGAATGGTTATCTTGAAGAAGAAGTCTATATTGAGCAGCCTCCCGGATATGTTCATAAAGGCAAGGAAGATAAAGTCTATCGGCTGAAAAAAGCATTATATGGTTTGAAGCAAGCTCCGCGAGCATGGAATACAAGGGTTGATGAATATTTTCAGAAAAATGGTTTCGTGAAGAGTCCATACGAGCATGCCCTCTATACAAAGACAAATTCAGGGGGAGATATTATGATCGTGTGCTTGTACGTGGATGACATGATCTTTACAGGAAACAACCCTGGTATGTTTGATGATTTTAAGAAAGTTATGACTAACGAATTTGAGATGACAGATATTGGTCAAATGTCATACTTTCTTGGAATCGAGGTGAAGCAAAAGAAAGATGGGATTTTTATGTCTCAGAAAAAATATGCGGAGCAAATTTTAAAGAAGTTCAAAATGGAGGAATGCAAGCCAGTAAGCACGCCAGCAGAACCGAGCATAAAGCTCAGAGTTGATTCAACAAGGGATTCGGTAAATCCGACGTTGTTCAAAAGTTTGGTTGGAAGTCTGAGGTACCTAACTTTTACTCGTCCAGATATAATGTATGCAGTTGGATTGGTCAGTAGGTACATGGAAAAGCCGAAACAAGATCACTTCATGGCAGCTAAAAGGATTTTGAGGTACATAAAAGGTACACTTGATCAAGGTCTGTTTTACACGCATTCTCAAAATTCAAAATTAGTTGGCTACTCAGACAGTGACTATGGCGGTGACTTGGATGACGGAAAAAGCACTTCAGGCTATGTTTTTCATATTGGTTCAGCGATATTTTCGTGGTCATCAAAAAAGCAGCAGACAGTTGCCCTCTCAACATGTGAGGCGGAGTACATGGCAGCAGCAGCATGCGCATGTCAGGCTATGTGGCTAGGCTACATATTGGGCGAGTTAAATATTGCGAAGGAAGGTCCGGTTCAAATTTATGTGGATAATAAATCCGCTATTTCTCTCGCGAAAAATCCAGTGTCACACAGTCGCAGCAAACACATCAACATAAAATATCATTTTCTTCGCGAACAAGTAAATGATAAAATTGTGGAACTGGTACACTGCAAGACCGAAGGAAATTTAGCGGATATCTTTACGAAGCCATTAAAGCCGGACGTGTTTGCAAAAGTAAAAAAAAAGCTCGGGATGGAAAGTCGAGTTTGAGGGGGAGTATTAGAAGTCAAACTCTCTCTAGAAGATATCACAACAGCTGGTTCGAATAAATATTTTAAATATCTAACATGATAGGAAGTCAAGCATCAATATCAGCAGCTAGCTAAACCCATGATAAATGGTGGGCAAAATAAATGTTACAGTATGCAAGATTGATGGTCAAATATGTGTAAGCACAAATGGAAAAGGTGTCACCCTTAGAAGTGTACACGCAGTAGCTAAATAAATATGATGGCGTAGAACATGGTAGGCTGGCAGATTACAGGACTTCATCTAGGTTTGAAGTAATACAATGTTAGCTTAAAGTCCTCATGTATTAACTAGACAGTAAATGTCAAAGAAAGCATGCATGCAGCTGGCTAAGTTTCACGCGGTATCATCAAGTAGTATAAATATAGGTTAAGTATTTGTTTGTAAAAAACACACCTGAAAAGAAAAAAACACAGAATAGTTGTTGAGAAAACAGAACAAAGCTGAAGCTCTTTGTTGAGAAAAATAGCCAGCAGCCTTGTGTTTATGTCAAGAGTGAAAAAGTTGTAGTTTATTATTGTTATTAATATATACAATTGTGTGTTTGATTTATTATCAAAAATATAAATATTTGTGAGGTCCATTTTTTCGTTTCCAACATGTATGATAACCCTTTTTTTATTTTGTTTTAGCCTTCTCTTTACCGGTGATGTGAAAAAAATCAATATACAGATGAATTAATAATTGAAAAACTTCTTGTAAACACATTATCACCTTTTCTATTTTTAAAATAAAGATAATAATCTTGTAATTTTTCCAATATTAGCAAGCAGAAATGGTCTTGCAAAACTGGTAAACATTTAACTAAGATCCTTTTTTAAATCTCGGGAATCACTCATTAAAGTGCAAACAATAAATCAAGGGCTCGAATGAGTTGTAATAGCATTTATCATGTATAGGAAAATAAGGTTCGAGAACTGCACGCATGAGTTTTAGAATAAATCTAGATTCCATTTATCAAGTCTCCGATTTATCAGCGGTTTTCATATAACTTTATTAGTTTATAATGAAAAGTTGAGTTTCAAAAATTAAATTAATTAAACATTTAACTGATCTGTGGAATTCTGAATTTTATTCTTGGAGTTATAATATTTTGCACCAACAATAACGACAGAATTGTTGGTAGCCAGAAGCTTATTAAAGTTGACTAGGCTATTGTTTCCTCCTTTGTTGTGCAAGAACAATACAAAAGAGTTATGTATAGTCATTATTGTGTATGTTTTGCTGTAAAAATAAAATTTTAACTTTAATGACAACTGTATTGTTAAATCAAATGTTTTTAAATTTATCTAAATTAATTCTTTTCTCCTAAATTTCATTTCATGCAAAAGAATGTATATTTCTCTCTATTATTTTTGATGATGTGACAAGATGTTAAAATACAGTCTTATTTTATAATATAAGATCAAAAACGTATTTCTGCATAACTGCATTCAAATAAAGCATCTTTTTTAATTGAGTTTTTAATATTTATCTTTAAATTATTGAAATAAAATTAATTAATTAATATTATACTAGACTTGCTCTTATTGTTAATTAATTATGCACATTATGATAATGTTGCCGACAATACATAATTGTCTGTTTTTTGTTTGTTTTGAACAGATAATTATCCCTGTGATGATTGTAAAGATATTTGATTTGATGCTCTTCAAAGCAAACAATCCTGACTGATTTATATTTTGTCGCACCCACTTAGCTTCTCTGGGCTTCAAATTCTAACCATGGTCCCTCGACTCTTTCTCTCTAGTTAACGTCCGGTTTGAAACAATTAAACAACTTATCAAACTGTGTAGATTGTCTTTATTTTTTAATGTTAAGCTTAAGCTAAATGTTTAGAACACCAAATTGATTTCTAACTACTTTCACTGTTTCATTCAATTTATATATATATATATATATATTTTTTTTTTAATATCTCACTCAATTTTATACATTTCAAAATTTACCTAAAATAATAAAATTTTATTAAATAAAAGTCAGCTACATCAACCACTTTCTTCCACTACACTCTTTTTATATTAAACTGAAAATACACGGGTCAATAGGTGATTATGGCTAACTAAGATTAGTTTTAAATTTTACCCGATAATATCTTACTGAGATTTTATAAATAGTTCAATAATCTGACAATGATGATAAACTGAGATGACTAAATGCAGTGCAGAAAACTAAAAAAGAACACACAAGAATTTTAGCAAGGTTCGACCCCTAATCCCTATGGTCTACGTCCTGGTCCATTACCAACTTGGTAAGAGAATATATTATTGAATCACAATAAGTTTACAACTATAAGATACAATAATATATCTCCCTTATTCAAAAAAAATAAAATAAAATAATATATCTCCCTTTTTCCCAGCTGCTGATAATGGCTTGCTGAAATTCTGTTTCTGAACCTGTCCTCTAAGTAATATACTACCCCGTAGTACAAATTCCTCTAGCACTAGTTCATCAAATTCTTGTTTCCCTTAGCCAACTATCCCGCAACTACACAATAAAAATTGAGCAATACAAGTTGAATAACAAAGAGATTACAACTCAAACTAAAGACTCTCTAGAATAAAACACGTGTATATAATAAGAGCTCGAGAGTATTTTAGAATCAATAAAGTTCAGAGAGTTGTGAGTGTTCTTGCTGCAATTAGTTAGTTTTGAAAATCTGCAAGAATGCTCATATATCAAGACACATTAATATTTGAAACAACCTCAACAAATTACAACGGCTAGAATCCAATTAATACTATTTTAAGATCGTTGGGATGGTTTCCAACGTTCATGTATACGATAGATAGAAGAGAAACAATGACGTTCAACATTCAGAAAACATCTCTTCTATTTTGTAGAGTATAAAACGTTTTTAACAGTTTGTAGAAGATAGAGTTTGATAGAAAAAAAACTCCTATAATTTAGGAAATCAATTTGAATAAGTTAAAATAATTTATACTTGAGCTCTATATATATAATGCACGTATATTATATTAGAGAAGTCCTTACAACTGATATAAAAGAAATTCCTACAATATAACGCCCCCAAATCCGGGGTCAGGAATATGGGTCGTCACGCAATCTTTCAATCAGGTGTAACCTGCATTAACTCAATAATCCAATAATTTCATATCACAGACCCCCAATCTCACACACTCACAAGTTATAGCCTTAGAAACGACGTACAACAAGTATCATCTGTTATTAAAACTCAAATGTACTTTACAGGATCTCAAACGATTATTCATAACCTCTACATGAAGTTACAATAATTACGACTGATATCTTATACCTATCTGATACTCTTGCCCACCTGAGACAAAGCTTCCAGGGATTCTCCCCATGACTGCAAGCGACTAAGTCCCACATCGGCATACTGGTTATCTGTTGTATTGTGTCATTTAAAAGAAAGTAAGAGTGAGCTATAATGCCCAGCATAATAATGTACAGTATGAAATGACTGTATGATAAACTCAAGTAAAACGTCATATATGATGAATACATTTTCTTCAAAAATACTTTTCCTTGGTGATACACACCTTCTTATGAAAACAATTCTTTAATGGATTATTATCCTGCAAATACCTTAATGGTAAACCCAACACCTAGGCTCGGGTTACGGTATTGCATCACAATTCCAATTGGAAGAATAGGACATTCGTTAGAGCCACCGCATACGATGATCAGTCGTACTACGGAAATAGTAACCTTTTCTACTAGTAGAAGGACGATTTCCTTTTGTTATCAGTTATCATCTTGGCCGCATTCGGGCCTTTTCTGTGTCCATCCCTCTCAGGTACACACTTCGTGTCTATCCCTCTCAAGACACGGTTTTGCGTCCATCCCTCTTAGGTACACATACTCCACATGTTCATCGGTATATAATATACCTTCTCATGTGGTAGTAAAATGGTAGTCTCCCCAGTCCACGAAGTACTGGAGTCTACCCCTCCTTTTCCTTGTAAGAATCCCATCATATATCTGGAACTTATATTGTTGCCCAAGCATATTGCTTGTTGATAGGTGTACCTTGATATGTATATATATATATATGTACTTCCGAGAATTTTCGGAGGAAGTACTAAGGATGTGAGTTGACCGTTGTCAACAGATAATTAAATAAGGGGGAGTTTCTTTTGAAACTTTGCTCATATATTTAAAATAAGTCGAAATAAATTCATCGATGATCTGAAAGTATTCGTATGATTTTCTGAAATCTATGAGTCTTTATGAATAGGTTTCATGATTTTTAAATCATATTAAATCATTAAATAAATAATTAATAATTAAATAATAATTATTAAATAACTAGACCTCGAATGAATATGTTTTTAAAGAATATTTGAAATAATATTCTCCAACTAATTTATGTTTAAATAATTAAAGTAATCTTTAATAATATACTTAATCAGGTTTGAAATAAATAATCGTTGGAGAATACTTCTCCTATATTGAATGAATAACTTGAAATGATATTCGTTGCTCAAGTAATTAAATGTAGTTGAGGGAATACGATCTTTGGAAATCATTTTAAATATATTCGAGGTATTTAATACTTCACAAGTGGACACCGAGTCCCTTGGGATAAAACAAGTATGGACTTTTAATCGTCCAAAACATCTCCGGGATGATTCCCGGGTTTATACTTTATAAAAAATGACCGACTCTCGGTCTTACAACTTATATATCACGCTCTACTATAACGTTAATATTCTTAAATAAAACACCTCCGGAATACTTCCGGATTTTTATCAAATTATACTGACCGATCCTCGATCTAAAATATACTCCTCATATATACAACGCTACTCTCTAGCGTTATTGATTGAAATTCGGTAATATTCATATACCAAAATCATTAATATATCGTATGATATTATATATCACAATTCGTAAAATATCATAATACAACATCATGTATATAGCATTTATTTGACAGTAAACACAACACAACAGTTTTAAAAGGTAGGGTTTGAAAACTTGTCTGGAGTCAAAGACACGTTTCCCCGACTTCCTCCCGTTTCGGGTTTTCTAATCAACAAACATCATAATCTTAATCTGTTAGGTCACACAACACTGTAGAAGGGGGTTGAATACAGTGTTAAATACAATCAAATCGATTTAGAACACAAGTAACAGAAAACATATGTATTCGATATAATAAACTCTGTTACAATGGAACTGTTCTCTCTCAGTGATGAACAAATATCACGAGAGCTGCTAGATTACAATGTATGAGCTTCTTGATGATCATAACATATATAGTGTAAACCTATGTCTGTGTTTATATAGACACACAATTATAAGATAACTTCTAATTGATATGGAATATAATTTTGTCTCCTAAAATATATCAATCAGATATCTTATATAATTCTTCTAGTCCTCTAACTCTTTCCATGCATATCTTCTTTTGTATTAGTCTCGATCTTCTTTCCTGTAAATCAGCTTCCTTCCTTAACTGTTAGTCCTCCTGTACTTAAGTTCTGATATCCATCTTCTGATATTATCTTTTGACAATCTAAGTCCTGATATCCTTAAGTTCTGTCTTCCAATAAGTCCTGATTCCAGTAAGAACTGATATTTCCTGTTATTTAAGATCTGAAAACTAAACATGAAACATATTAGACATGACATCTCAAATATATCCAACAATCTCCCCCAACTTGTAAATTATGCAAGAATATACAGGTTAATGGATTTGATGATGTCAAAAACATTTAAGTTCAAATGTAATAAGAGTTTAATAAGACTATCAATTACAACTTACAAAACATCCAGCTTTACAAACATCACCGAATCAATCTGAATCCATAATGATTTTTAACAAAATCATTTATCAGATTATCTTCAGCTTTCCTCAGAACTTCAGCTAACTGTGCTTTGACCTGCATCAGTTCTTAGTCTTTACTATCACCAATTTGATAAATGGTTGTTCTGAGAGCTTGAATGGATGTTCTTTTAAGTCCATCACCAAGTCTGATAACTTTAGGATGTGAAGAGTTTTCATTATAATATAAGCATCTTCCTTTCAGAATAACTTCCACCTTAGCAGAATTCTTCAGCATAGAAATTTCTCTTCCATCACCTTCAGTAATCATTGGACTGTAATGAGAAGTATTTGTACCAGAGATTCTGAATAGGTCTCTTATAGCCTTCAAAATGTATTCTGACCATCTTCTTGTAACATCATATTTTACTTCCAGAAGATAGTGAATATGTTGAAGCTCTCTAACAGACTTCTTTAGTACATCAGTATCAGCTAGTCTGTAAGTCCTTCCATCATCGAGAAATAAGATCAATTTCTCTTTTAGATTCTACTTAGCATGAGCATCTATCACAATTTGAGCAGACAACACCTTGTCAAGGTGCCTTTGTTTGATTTGTTCATATGGTTTTTCTGTCAACATGAAAGGATCTCTTAGAGTAACCTCTACTCCTGTTTGAATCTTCTCTTCATCAGAACCTAATCCAGCTCTATCTCTAGGTTGCTTGGCTCTCAACCCAAATGTATCGAGTAGATTAATCATGAGATTGAATTTTCGTTCAACCGGAGTAGCTTTCTTCTATAACAGCTTCTTCTTATCAGCAATTGTCATTTTATTCAAATTAACTTGATCAGAATTTGCTGTTTCTTTTGTAGCTTGCTGTCCTTCATTCTGAACAACAACTTGAGCAGTGTCAGAGGTTGTTTTAGATTCTTCATTTATCTTTCTCCTTTTCAGAATTTGAACAGTTTCATCTTCAACAAGATTATCATCAGTTACATGAACCATTTTATACACTGGTTTCATCAGAACTTGAGAAGATTTCATCACCAGTGACTTGGTTGGTTCATCAACTTTCCTTTTCCCTTTGTCTTTGGGATCACTCTTAGTCTGTGATCTAGTCTTGAACTTTGAAGTTTCAGAATTTGACTTTTCCTTGATCACAATGCCTTTTTCCTTAGGCCTTGGAGGTTTATTTGTATCAGAAGTTTTAGACTTAAGATTTGTCTTCTCAACAGCAAATCTAACTTCTTCCTCCTTGAGAGTTTCTAAATCCATTCTTGGATTGTGTTTCAGAAATAATCTTCTTGCTATCTCCTCATCAAGTGTCTAGATTTTAGGATCTTTGTAATAAACAGTAGTCTGCTTCCCCTTCAACTTCAGAGTTTGCAAAAACTTTTGAGAGTCTTCAGATCCTGACTGAATCAGAATATCAGAACTTGACAACAGACTTTGTTTATCAGCACTTGACTTCAGTCTTTGAGCATTCACAGTATCATAACTTGACTTGTTCTGAATAGAAGATTTTCCTTAAACTTTTCTTTGACCTCTGCTCTTTTCAGAGTTTCCCTGGTCATCACCTTTATCATCCTTTTTCTTCAGTTCTTGAGTAGGTGAGCATTTGGACTTAACTACCTTCTCCCCATTTTTTGCATCATCATCAGGAAGTAAGAGAGAAAGAAGAAGTTCAACTGAAGATTGGATTTCATCCAATTGAGCTTTCTGAGAAGCTTGATTAGCCAGGACCTCAGCAATTTGGGCATGTTGCTTCTCTTGAGTTTTCTCAATGGCTTCAACTTTTTCAGAAATAGATCTGATATACCTGTTCTTGTCAAGCTTGATCTTTAGATCTAGCTTATCAACATGTTCCTTGAGTGTATCAACCTTTTCATGAGTAGAATTATGTAGACCTTGAAGATGTTTTGTAAACAGGGCTATGATCTTGAGTTGTGTCTTGAAATCAGCATTTGTGAGCAACTCATTAGCTTTTGCAATATACTCTGTCAGAACTTTAGAACATGGAATACAATCTGATTCATTCCACTTCTTGGTCCACTCAACACCTCTGTGAGTATCCTCCCAAGGAATAGGTGCTTCCTGTTCAATAAATTTCTTCACCAATTCTTCCTTGCCCAAAATAGGTACTGGAGTATCAGTAGAAACACTATCATCAGAACTTGAGGAAGACTCATTCTGTTCTGATAGCACAACAGTGTGTGAAGCAACTGGAGATTCAGGAATAACATCATCTAAATTCTGATCATCAGAATTTATCTCCAGAGCTGGTGTCTTTGATGTATATGGAGCTTCCAGATAAAGAACTTTAGGTATATTCAAATTATCAATATCTATTTCAGAATTTGCAGATTGTTCTTTAGCATCATCTGTAGCTTTTATTGGAGAGACATGAGGGGTAACCACTATATCAGTTGCAGTGTTAGTGGCTTGAGCTTGAAAAGTCAGAGCTTCAATGATGATTGGTTCCTGTGAGATCAGAGATTCCTGATCCCCTTCCTCTGCTTCTTCATTATCTTCTGATGAAGATTTAGCCAAATACCTCCTAGCCTTCATTTTCTTCAATCTCCTTTCCAAAGAAGGAGTTGCTTCAGCAGCATCAGAATTTACAAATTTCCTTTTCAAAGTATCAGAACTTTGATCTGCTGTTTCTTTCTGAGAAGTAACATTCTCAGCTTCAATTATCACAGGTTCAGATGCATAAACCCGTGCTTCAACTATTTCCTCTTCACTCTCAGACTCATCTCTGAGAATCATCTTCCTTTTCTTTTGTGGAGGTTGAGGAACAGACTTTGTCCTCTTAGAAGGTTTGGAAGATGAAGGTCTGGTTGTCTGTGCTGATGGTTGAGAAGTTTGAGGTGTTTGTGTAGAGGCGGTAGGTGTTGATGGTTGAGGTTCTAATGGCTGGACATCAGGATATAGTGCAGTGTATTTAACTGGATCATAGGTTATTAAAGCCTGTTTGACAGATTAAGGAACTCGGAGGGGTCTTAACACAGCCTTCTTATCATCAGTAGATAATAAGTCATTAAAAGCTCTTTTAGCTAGTCTGAATGATGGAAGTAATTCATGAGCTAATTGGGGCTTATTATCACAACAAAAGCTATAAATAAGCTGACAAAATCTAGCACAATAGATAGTATTCCTATCTTCTGTCATCCAATCCCCAATGAAACCTAAAACAACACTTGCATAATCAAAATCAGTTTGATTAATGAGAGCATACCTGATTTGTTGAGTGAATATGGGGATTGCATTGAAATTTGAACATTTGTTGGCGAAAGCCTTTGTAATGCAGTCAAAGAAGAAACTCCATTCCCTCCTTATGTAAGGTCTCTTCAATTGACCCAGCTTTGCCAATGTCTTTTCATACCCCAGACTGGCCATCATATTTTAAAGAATGGGCTCCTCAACAGTTGTATAGGCTCTGTTTTCAGGCAACTGCAGTGCTTGGCGTACTGTAGCCAAAGTTATGACATGTTCATCCTCCCCTGTTGTAAAGATTATACTTGGGGACCCTTGAGCACCACCATCATCATATACTCCATTTCTCTAGAACTCCAGCACTTGAGTTCCAGAGACTACATCAGGTTGGGTCAGAGCGTACCCAATATCAGAATTAGCAAGAAAATCCTGAATAAAGTGAAGTTCAGATGGAGCTTCAGCCTTGCTAAGAATGGCGGAGTAGTTTTTAGGAACAAACTTATCTCCATTGAAAATCACGTCTTTTGGTGCCATCTCTGTAAGAAATTAAGTGAGAAAGAGAGTGTTTGCAAAGTGTTTGATAAAAGTCCTGTAAGAAAACGCTTCAGAGAATATTAGAGAGAGAGAATAAGAGAGATTAAGAATAGAAAAGTAAGTAAAAGATTAGAAAATCTTTTAACTCCCATATATATACTCTATCCACTCAAAAGTTATATTTTTGAAGCATGGGATACACTTTACACCTGGCAACGTGTGAACAGTCAATAAACGGTTAGAGCAAGAGTTAATGGGCACGTAAAATACGCAATAATTACCGTGCACATGCAGTTTTTCAGGACATACACGTTAACCACTAACCCATAATGATTATGACTATTTTTTATTTTACCCAATTTTATTCTAATTTAAATATGACTGTTTCAGATTTTACCACAATTAAGTCAATTTAAGAAAAATGCTACGTAAGCATCAAGGATTCCATCAAGATTTACTATCAGAACTTAACTTATATCAGATTTTAACAGTCATCAGAATATGGCTTCTGTACTTAATAAGTGAATGTTTGTTTCTGTAATTCTTCGTACAAAGACTGACTTGTTTTCTTCAGAGTTTAATCATCAGAACTTCCATCAAAACTTGCCCTCGGAATTTATGTAAATGACACTTAACTGTTTGTCAAAAACAACTAAATCACCACAGTAATTTTCATCATTCATATGAAGTGAAAGTGTGTGCATTCAGCAGAATATCATATAAATATTAAAGTCTGATAAACTTCAGTACATCTTAGAAATAAGGCATAACTCAGAAAAATGCTTAAAATCTGTCATCAGTCATGAAGTCTACTATAGAAAACATTTATGCAAGAGTCCACCTCAACTGTTTGTGCTCATTTTATGCATCTTTTGAAATTCCTTTTTACAGTGGCTTCTCAGTGTAAGTGAGTCACGATTGCTTATCAGAATTTATGCTGTTATCAGGGTATTTCTCCAATAATCATAGAGTGTGAAAAGTCACCAAGAATTTTTTTTGCTTTTCTAATGCATATTACTTAATACCAGCAATGCACTTGGATCTTCCCTTCCACATATTTACTCTAGATCTCAAAGGAGTACCTGACTTTTTTTCTTTTTTTTTTCTTTTAATCAGTGAGGCTTACCAGCATTTAGTTCATTCTTAAGATTTACTGACATCAGAATTTGACAGATAAGAAACAAGAATCTAGTTTGTGACTTAGTAATAAGATACACAAAGTAAACTTGACTAAGCTCAATATCAGAATTTGCTTGTGTTAATGAGTTTCCACATAAACAACTAATTCAAACATGGGATTTCTAGTATGTTAAAGACTACTAGGTTAGCATCTAGCACAGTTATCCTCATTGGATTGAATAGTCTCACAACATTCAAAACACTTATTTGAGTATATAGATCCACATCAGATAACAATTAGCATTTAATGAATTTTCAAATTAATCACAGATTACATAGAGAAAATACAATCTGTAAACACTGATCATAAAGTCTGATGCATGAGAACAAAAACTAAGCAAATTTAATGAAAGAACCTGAAACCATTCCAAGTTCATTTACCAATCTTATAAAAGTAGCTTCACATAGTGGTTTTGTGAAGATATCTGCTAGCTGTTGATCTGTTGGAATAAAATGCAATTCCACTGTACCTTTATCCATATGTTCCCTTATGAAATGGTAACTAATGCTGATGTGCTTTGTCATTGAGTGTTGTGAAGGGTTTTTAGCACATAAACGCAACGAAAATGTAAATTTAAATCTTAAAAAAAAACCGAAACCCTCCGCAGGATCCATGCGAAAAATAATATTTAATTCGTAGTTCAGTATATTTACCTTAAGAAACTTTACGTTAATGAAAAGATGGAGGTCTTTAATAGCGATCCAAGAACGATGAGCGGAGATCCCTAGCAGCTGCACCTCAAGTGTGAAGCAGTCCACCGGTATCCACCAAGAGTACAATATAATGGAGGAGAAAGAGGTTGAGAGAATTAGTTGCCTCCCTCTATTTCTACTTTAGAATTAGGGTTTTTATTTGGATTAAGGCAAATAGGGTTTATAATAGTATATTTATAGGCAAAATTTTCAGCTGAAAATTTTCCATAAAATATTATTATTAACCCTTTAATTGATTATTCTTATTAATCAATTAACTAATAATTAAAACACCTTTTAATCATTAATCCCTTTTCTAAACACTTTAGAAAAATATTTCTCTCACTTGATTTAATTTCCAAAATTAAATTCTTAATTAATAATATTAAGAACTTTTCTTAATTAATTTATAATTAATTAAATATCATTTAATCAATTATTAAATTTGGTAATTAATTATTTATTTCCCAAATAAATAATTATCAGCCATTATTAATTAATTCCTCCACCATTAAATCATTCTCTTTTATGGTGTGACACTGTAGGTTCAATATTAAGCCGGTAGTAGAAATAAATAATAATAAAACTATTTTATCATTATTTATATAAGTTCTCTAATTCATTAAATATGATTAATTAATTAATCATATTTATTCTACATCGTGAGGGATACTTCTCAGCATATCGCGACTATCCGGATAATACGAATTCACTGCTTAGAATACCAAGAACCCATTCAGTGAATAGTTACCGTACAATCAATTTCTTCTACCCTGCACTGTCACGATTAAATACAAGGCATGAAACTTGTGTCAAGCCTATCTTATTTAATCATTTACTTTCCCATTCACTATGCTTAGTTCTATTTAATGTAAATTAGAAACTCCTATCTAATTTTATTCACTCTGGCCAGAGATTCCTGAAATAGCATAAGTGGATCAGCATTGAACATTCTCTTCCTTCACTGGAAGGGGTAGATCCTTTATTGATCATACACTATCTTCGTGTACAAATTCCTATACCCAGTAGAGCCCTTATAATTATCCATGGAGACTAAGAACTAAACCAAAGCATAATTCAGTGTACACAAGATGACTATGATGACCTCAAGTCTAAGGATACTTGTACAACTATCACTATGTGAACAACTGCTGACACATGAGTGAACTCCATCAGTTGTTCAGCTGTGTGAGTCATGTTCAGTGAACTTATTCTATAATAAGCACCTACATACTAGCTATAGTGTCACCACACAAATGTCTATGAGAACAGACATCCTTCATAATGAAGCAAGCATAGTATGTACCGATCTTTGCGGATTACTAATTACCAGTTAATAATCCTACGATCAGGAAATATTTAAGTTTAGAGTTATCATCTTTTAGGTCTCATTATTATGATCTCATCATAATCCATAAAAAACTTTACTCTAAACTATGGTATATCTTATTTAAACACTTAAATAGATAAAGCCCGCAATAAAACTAAAATAAGTCTTTTATTAATATCAATGAAATCAAAATAGATTACATTAAAGTTATTCCTAAATCATCATACATGATTGGACTTAGGATACATCTCTTTCAATCTCCCACTTGTACTAAAGCCAATCACTCTGGTATATAATACCCATCTTGTCTTTACGACGATCAAAGTGACTTTGAGAAAGTGGCTTTGTTAAAGGGTCTGCTATGTTGTTATGTGTGTCAACTCTCTTGACGTTGACATCTCCTCTTTCAACAATCTCCCTAATCTGATGAAAGCGTCACAAAACATTTCCTATAAGAAGTATGTCTTCCACATACAATACAAGAAATGTTACCGCGCTCCCACTAACCTTCTTGTAGACACATGGTTCATCTATGTTTTTGATAAAACTAAATTCTTTGATTGTCTCATCAAAACGGATGTTCCATCTATGAGAAGCTTGCCTTAAACCTTATATGGTTTGCAACAGCTTACACACTAAGTGTTCATTTCCCTTGGAAAGAAAACCCTCTGGCTGTGTCATATACACTTCCTCTTCAAGTTCCCCATTGAGGAAGGCCGTTTTCACGTCCATTTGCCAGATCTCATAGTCATAGTAAGCAGCAATCGCAAGCAAAATCTGAATTGATTTTTACAGGATTACATGAGAAAAAGTTTCATCAAAGTCAATCCCTTGCCTTTGTTTGAATCCTTTTGCCATGAGCCTGACCTTATAGGTCTCCACCTGGCCATCTGCTCCAATCTTTCTTTTGTATACCCACTTGAACCCAATAGGCTTAACACCTTCAGGCGCCTCAACCAGAGTCCATACTTGGTTGGTATACATAGATTCCATTTCGGATTTCATGGCACTATGCCATTTCTC
This sequence comes from Apium graveolens, assembly GCF_009905375.1. Classification (NCBI taxonomy): domain Eukaryota; kingdom Viridiplantae; phylum Streptophyta; class Magnoliopsida; order Apiales; family Apiaceae; genus Apium; species Apium graveolens. The sequence continues at coordinate 290,883,048 of NC_133649.1, read as the reverse complement.
TGAGTCAACACTACTTATAGCCTCATTATAGGTCACAGGGTCGTCATCATCAATGATTGACAACTCATTGTCATTCTCAATGACAAGGCCATAATACCTCTCAGGTTGGCGAGACACTCTCCGTGACCTACGAATGGGCTGTTCCACAGAAGGTTGTTTAGTCTGAACAGGTGTTTCCACTTGATCCGTAGTAGTTTGTGCTTCTTGAACTTCATCAAGTTCAATTTTGCTCCCACTGTTTCCTTCAAGGATAAACTGCTTTTCCAAGAAGGTAGCATGTCTGGAGACAAACACCCGATGATCGGTATAAAAGTAATACCCTAAAGTCTCTTTAGGATATCCCACAAGATTACATTTTACGGATCGAGATTCCAGCTTATCTGGGTCAACTTTCTTGACATAAGCTGGACATCCCCAAATCTTAACGTGTTTAAGACTCGGTTTCCTTTCTTTCCATATCTCATATGGAGTTTGAGGAACAGATTTGGAATGCACCTTATTCAGTAAATATGCTGAGGTTTCCAATGCATAACCCCATAGGAATACTGGAAGATTCGCATAGCTCATCATGGACCGAACCATGTCTAACAAAGTTCAATTTCTCCTTTCAGATACCCCACTCAACTGTGGAGTATATGGAGGAGTCTACTGGGAGACTATACCATTTTCTTTGAGATAAGCTAGAAACTCTCCATTCAAGTATTCACCACCTCGATCTGATCGAAGAGTTATAATACTATGTTTTGTTTATTTCTCCACTTCATACTTATATTCTTTGAACTTTTCAAAGGCTTCAGACTTATGTTTCATCAAATACACATATCTGAATCTAGATTGATCATCTATAAAAGCAATGAAGTATGAAAATCCACCCATGGCTTGCGTAGACATTGGTCCACATACATCTGGGTGTACCAATCCTAGCATATCTGCAGCCCTCTCTCCATGTCCACTAAATGGAGATTTGGTCATTTTACCCAATAGATAAGACTCGCATGTAGGATATGATTCAAAATCAAAGGGGTCAAGTAATTCTTCCTTATGCAATGTTCGCAGTCTATTTTCACTAATATGACCAAGTCCGCAGTGCCACAAGAAAGTGAGATTTTCATCATCCCTTTTTCTTTTATTAGTATGTTCAATTTGTAGTAAATTATGCTCTACGTCACATACATACAGACTATTGTTTAAAATACCACTTCCATAAAGAACGTTATCTCTAAGAATTGAACATTTATTATTCTGAATAATAAACGAAAATACAGCCAAGTCTAACATGGAATAGAAATAATATTCCTCACAATCGAGGTACCAAAATAATAATTATTTAGAACAATAGTCTTGCCCGTAGGCATATGTAAATGAAATGATCCTATAGCTTCAGCAGCAACTCTTGCTCCATTTCCCATCCGTAGAATCATCTCCTCTTCTTCATGAGTCCTACTTCTCCTTAGTCCCTGCAATGAATTGCAAATATGAGAACCACAAGCGGTATCTAATACCAAGTAGAAATTTGACTTAGTGACATATTAACTTCGATCATGAACATACCTGAATCAGAAGCGGTAGTCTCACTACCCTTCTTCTTCTTCAATTCTGCAAGGTAAACCTTGCAGTTCCTCTTCCAGTGCCCCACCTTGTTACAGTGAAAGCAAACAGCTTTGCTCTTGGGGTCTTCAGCTTTTGGTGGAACCGGCTTTTTCTCACCTACTTTCTTCTTCTTGGAAGGGTTCTTCTTTCTTTTCTTAGGATTGAAACCTTCACCAATTAGAAGAACAGAACTCTTCTTAGGGGGGAAATTCGATTCCGCAGTCTTCAACATGTTGTGGAGTTCAGGCAGGCTGACATCTAGCTTATTCATGTGAAAGTTCACAACAAACTGCGAGAACGAACTCAGAAGTGATTGCAAGACAAAGTCTTGGCTCAACTCCCCATCCATGGCAAAACCAAGTTGTCCAAGATGTTCAATCAAATTGATCATCTTAAGTACATGGTCATTCACAGATGATCCCTCAAACATCCTACAACCGAACAGCTCCTTCGATATCTCATATCGAGCTATCCTCCCTGCCACATCATACAACTCTTGTAGATGCATAAGGATAGTGTGAGCATCCATATGCTCATGTTGCTTCTGTAGCTCAATGTTCATGGAAGCTAGCATGATGCATTGAGCAACATTTGCATCATCTATCCACTTACGATACACAACATGTTCATCATTATGTGTATTGCTAGCAGGTTCAGTAGGCTTAGGTGAGTCAAGCACATATTCCAGCTTCTCAACCCTGAGAACAATTCTCAAGTTTCGAAGCCAGTCAGCAAAATTAGGACCAGTCAACTTGTGAGCATCTAGTATACTCCGGAGTGATAGTGCAGAAGACATAACGAATATAGTAAATGATGAACACATAACAACACTTAGAAAATATTCAATTTCATTTCAAAACACTATATGAATCGGGTCTTTATTCATAAGTGGCTCCCACTAGTTTATCTAATTTATACAACTCCTAAGTGAAAATTAAGCATTCATAATGCTAGTGGGAATCGGGATCCTACATTCCATCACACAACCTCGGCTGAAGCACGAAACGTCATGTGATGTTCAATAGGCAGACAACTCTTATCAATTACATCTTATGTTATTCCCTAATAAAACTTTAGCCTCTTGAATAATTGAGCCACGGCTGTAGCACGACAAACTCAATATTCTAAGTTAAGTCTAACCCAACATTTCGTACAATTGAATCAGTCTCCAACGGCCCACGGCTGTAGCACGTAACGACCTTTAGATTCTAATTCAATGTACACATCTCTATGTAATAGACAAGTATTTCTTATTTCGAAATCAAAGCCCTCGGGTGTAGCACGAAACGAAAATGATTTAAAAATAAGAACTACTTTCTACCATGTTGGAAGGCTTTGACCGACACAAGCCCGTTGTGTCATTGGCCAATTACTACTTGATATTATTTAATTATAGAGGGATTATATTATGTTACAATCATAATTATATTATAAAGAGATTCTTCCTTTAAATTAAATATTTCAAATCAATAATCGATAATCAGATGATTCCCAGATCGGGGGGAGCATTATCAAGAGGCGTCACTTAATACCCCTTTCTTACAAATAGAAATCTGCTTTTGACAGAATCATCCTTTTTCTCAATATTGAAAATTCATATTTAATTATGTGTTTCATAAACACAAGAATCTCATGATTGTATTCATAATATTATTGTTAAGGCAAGAAACGATTCCTATTCTAGATTTTCTAGAGCACGCCTTATATTGATTTAAGTTCACCTAAATCTGTCATCGCATGGTAAACATAGGCATATATCTCATATATAAAATTAAATAAACAAGTAAATGTAAAGTGCAATAAAGTAAATGTATTTGGTTATGGCCCCATCCTATGTGATCTTTATCAAGCTCATGATAAAGATCAAGGTCAATCTAATATGGTGATGGAAATAAATACAACTACTTATTACATAAGTCTTCTTCTTTGTTTAGACTTCTTGTATGCCTCGTCTTCTTCTTTGTATCACCTCCATTGGATAGCCTTCTTGAGTCTTCAATTACATTACATAGATTGAAAGTAAAACTAATCTAATGAACTTACAAGAATAACTCGAGTTACATTCGAGATTTATGATTACAAAGATTGACGACATGCAAGTCGTATTTGAAACCAAAACCAAAACAATTACACTAAGGTCGAAAGGACATAACCATCCACCATGCTAATACAACACATAAAAGCATGTTAAAACACATAATCTGATCTTAACATATCATATTATCTATGATCTAATCATAAAAAGAAAATATGATAAAAATCAGCAAAATCAGAATCAAATCAAAAAAACAAGAATCACTGTTTACGGGCAGTAAACGACGTCAAACGCCTTACAGACGAGTCGTTGATAGCTTTTGCTATCGGTTTTGTTCAAACGCTCGTTTACCTATGGAATAGGGTATTCGTTTGCGTAAATCGGACACCAGACCCAGATTTCAGCAAATCTGCAGCAGCCAATTCAGAATCCGTATCTAATATGATTCTCATAATTAGAACAAACATAAATCATGTATATATCAGTATATATACAGATTACATAATCATCTTATGATTATACAACTCACATGAATATCATATATTCAAAACCATACATATATAAGCATATTATATCAACATCAAATCATGACGAATCACGTACATGCTCATATATCGAAAATAGTTAAACACATAAACGAATTAAAAACTTTTCGCAAGTAGATCTGATGCCATTGAAGGGTTTTTAGCACATAAACGCAACGAAAACGTAAATTTAAATCTTAAAAAAAAACTGAAACCCTCCGCAGGATCCATGCGAAAAATAATATTTAATTCGTAGTTCAGTATGTTTACCTTAAGAAGCTTTACGTTAATGGAAAGATGGAGGTCTTTAATAGCGATCCAAGAACGATGAGCGGAGATCTCTAGCAGCTGCTCCTCAAGTGTGAAGCACTCCACCGGTATCCACCAAGAGTACAATGTGATGGAGGAGGAAGAGGTTGAGAGAATTAGTTGCCTCCCTCTATTTCTACTTTAGAATTAGGGTTTTTATTTGGGTTAAGGCAAATAGGGTTTATAATAGTATATTTATACGCAAAATTTTCAGCTGAAAATTTTCCATAAAATATTATTATTATTAACCCTTTAATTGATTATTCTTATTAACCAATTAACTAATAATTAAAACACCTTTTAATCATTAATCTCTTTTCTAAACACTTTAGAAAAATAATTGTCTCACTTGATTTAATTTCCAAAATTAAATTCTTAATTAATAATATTAAGAACTTTTATTAATTAATTTATAATTAATTAAATCTTATTTAATCAATTATTAAATTTGCTAATTAATTATTTATTTCACAAATAAATAATTATCAGCCATTATTAATTAATTCCTCCACCATTAAATCATTCTCTTTTATGGTGTGACCCTGTAGGGTCAATATTAAGCCGGTAGTAGAAATAATTAATAATAAAACTATTTTATCATTATTTATATAAATTCTCTAATTCATTAAATATGATTAATTAATTAATCATATTTATTCTACATCGTGAGGGATACTTTTCAGCATATCGCGACTATCCGGATAATACGAATTCACTGCTTAGAATACCAAGAACCCATTCAGTGAATAGTTACCGTACAATCAATTCCTTCTACCCTGCAATGTCACGATTAAATATAAGGCATGGAACTTGTGTCAAGCCTATCTTATTAAATCATCTGCTTTCCCATTCACTATGCTTAGTTCTATTTAATGTAAATTAGAAACTCCTTTCTAATTTCATTCACTCTGGCCAGAGATTCCTGAACTAGCATAAGTGGATCAGCATTGAACATTCTCTTCCGTCACTGGAAGGGGTAGATCCTTTATTGATCATACACTATCTTCGTGTACAAATTCCTATACCCAATAAAGCCCTTATAATTATTCATGGAGACTAAGAACTAAACCAAAGCATAGTTCAGTGTACACAAGATGACTATGATGACCTCAAGTCTAAGGATACTTGTACAACTATCACTATGTGAACAACTGCTGACACGTGAGTGAACTCCATCAGTTGTTCAGCTGTGTGAGTCATGTTCAGTGAATTTATTCTATAATAAGAACCTACATACTAGCTATAGTGTCATCACACAAATGTCTGTGAGAACAGACATCCTTCATAATGAAGCAAGCATAGTATGTACCGATCTTTGCAGTTTACTAATTACCAGTTAGTAATCCTACGACCAGGAAATATTTAAGTTCAGAGTTATCATCTTTTAGGTCTCATTATTATGATCTCATCATAATCCATAAAAAGCTTTACTTTAAACTATGGTATATCTTATTTAAACACTTAAATAGATAAAGCCCGCAATAAAACCAAAACAAGTCTTTTATTAATATCAATGAAATCAAAACAGATTACATAAAAGTTATTCCTAAATCATCATACATGATTGGACTTAGGACACATCTCTTTCATGTTGAACTGGATTACCTGTCATAGTAATAGCACTTTGATTATCACAATAAATAGGGATTTTAGAAAATTCTAACCCATAATCCAGTAACTGATTCTTCATCCAAATAATCTGTGCACAACAGCTTCCTGCAACAATATATTCTTCTTCTGCATTTGATGTGGAAATTGACTTTTGTTTCTTGCTAAACCAAGAAACCAATCTGCCTCCAAGAAATTGTTAGCTTCCACTAGTGCTTTTTCTGTCTATTTTGCATCCTGCAAAATCTGCATCTGAGTAACCAATTAGCTTAAAATCTGATTCCCTAGGATACCACAATCCTAGATCAGCAATACCCTTAAGGTACTTGAAAATTCTTTTCACAGCTATGAAATGAGGTTCTCTTGGATCAGCCTGAAATCTTGCACAAAGACAGGTAACATACATGATATCAGGTCTACTTGTAGTTAGATAGAGTAATGAGCCAATCATACCTCTATAGTTAGTAATATCTACTGATTTACCAGTATCCTTATCTAACTTGGTTGCAGTGGCCATGGGAGTGGATGCAGTTGAACAATCTTGCATTCCAAATTTCTTTAGTAAATTTCTGGTGTACTTGGATTAAAAGATAAAAGTGCCTTCTTCACTCTGCTTGACTTGAAGGCCCAAAAAATAGCTGAGTTCTCCTATCATACTCATTTGATATCTTGACCGCATTAGCTTTGCAAACCTCTCACAGAGTTTGGCATTTGTAGAACCAAATATGATATCATCAATATATAACTGTACCAAAAGTAAGTCCTTTCCATGGTTGAGGTAGAATAAAGTCTTGTCAATTGTGCCTCTGTGAAATCCACTTTCTAGAAAGAATTGAGCTAAAGTCTGATACCATGCTCTTGGAGCTTGCTTAAGGCTAAAAAGTGCTTTATCAAGCCTGTAGACATGATTGGAAAATTTAGGATCTACGAAGCCTGGAGGTTGTTTAACATATACCTCTTCTTCTAATTCTCCATTGAGAAAAGCACTTTTCACATCCATTTGAAAGACTTTGAACTTTTTGTGAGCAGCATAAGCCAAAAAGATCCTTATGGCTTCTAATCTAGAAACTGGTGCAAATGTTTCATTATAATTAATACCCTCATGTTATGAGTAACCTTTAGCAACCAGTCTTGCTTTATTCCTTGTAATTATGCCATCAGTGTTAGTTTTATTTCTGAATGCCCATTTTGTGCCTACAACAGATCTGTTCTTTGGTCTTGGCACTAGGTTCCAGACTTTATTTCTTTCAAATTCATTTAACTCTTCTTGCTTTACTTGTACCCAATTAGCATCTTGAAAAGCTTCTTCCACTTTTTTTGGTTCAGTCTGAGATAGAAAGGAATGATAGAGACATTCATTTGAAGTTGTAGTTCTAGTTCTGACACCTGCTTCAGGATCTCCAATGATTAAATCAGGTGTGTATGCTTTAGTCCACTTCCTTGCAGATGGAAGTTGATCTCCAGAACTGGATCCTCCCCCATGATCCATGCTGTCTCCATCAGCATTTTTTGATGCTCCCCCTGTATTTATGCTCTATGAGACTTCAGAATTTGAGTTAGATTTTTCAGGAGTTGAAGAATCAGAGCTTCCAGAATTATCAGAATTTGGCTCATCAGAACTAGATGAATTAGAACTTGAAGAGCCAGTGATAAGTTCTGATGCTTCTCGAGAGTCTTGAGATGTGGTAGGATCTTCATCTTGCTCCCCCTGGACAGGTGCATTTTCCTTTGGAGTTGTTACCACAGTTTCAATGACATCAAAACTTAATCCATAAGAACTTACACGATCATGATTTAAGTCATCAGAATTTACCGAATCAGAATTTAAATCTTCATTCTTAAATCTCAGCTGATCATGATCATTGAAATCTTCAAGTCCAATAATCTTCTTATCATCAAAAGAGATATTGATAGATTCCATGCCAACCCTTGTTCTTAAATTGTAGACTCTGAAGGCTTTTGTGGAAAGTGGATATCCAACAAATATTCCTTCATCAGCTTTTAGATCAAATTTTGACAGCTGTTCAGGATGAGTCTTAAGAACAAAACACTTGCAACCAATTACATGAAAGTATTTCAGATTTGGATTCTGTTTCTTCACCATCTCATATGGTGTTTTTCAATGCTGGTTTATGAGTGTAGCATTTTGTGTAAAATAAGTAGTCTGCACAGCTTCAGCCCAAAAGTAGTGTTATGGATAAAAAACTAATATATATATAATTGCTGTATTTAGTACTAAGGAACGTGAGCTTCAAGGCTCGATTTGACTGCTCTTGTGTTTCGTGACTCAATCTGCCTTAACAAGATGCCTACGTACCTTGCTGATTGCCAAGGATCAAGTCAAAAAACGTAGTTCTGATTTGTGGGGTGAGACCCCTTATATAGATGTTGGTGGTCCTTGAATTGGACTTGGTATAGGAGACTTGGTGGGCAAGTCTCATAGTTAGAATGGACTTTGGAGTCCTAGATAGTAGGAAACTGATCCCTTATCCTTTTAGGTCCCCTTGAGGCTTATCTATAAAGATTTATATCCTTATCAAGACTCTTCTCAACAGCTGATTTTTCCCTTATTAATTAATTACGAAATTAATTAATAATCAGGGCTTTTGGGCCTTTTTTATTCCATCAGGCCTGATCTGGTCCATCAGGCTTAACCTTTCTGGTCTGAATATCATACATCTTCTTATTGGGTCCAGCAGCCCATTATTAATAAAATCAGGATTTATTTATCCCTATCATTTGCCCCCCAACTTTTGGGAAACATTGATTAGGTTTCACAGAAGTTAAGTCTATTCATTCCCTTACAGGGTTTCGTTCTTGCGTAAAGTGTGGAGCGACCTACACGTTTACAACGAGTTTTTCCTTTTATTCAGGAATTATTTTGATTTCCTGGAATTTTTTCCTTTATTTCCGGGATTTTTTCCCTAATTTCTGGATTGTTCCCTAATTTTTCTGGGATTTTTCCTCATTTTCTGGAATTTTCCCTAATTTTTCTGGGATTTTTCCTTATTTTCTGGAATTTTCCCTAATTTTTCTGGGATTTTTCCTTATTTTCTGGAATTTTCCCTAATTTTTCTGGGATTTTTCCTTATTTTCTGGAATTTTCCCTAATTTTTCTGGGATTTTTCCTTATTTTCTGGAATTTTCCCTAATTTTTCTGGGATTTTTCCTTATTTTCTGGAATTTTCCCTAATTTTTCTGGGATTTTTCCTTATTTTCTGGAATTTTCAAATTTCCAGCCCTTTTTTCGACCAGGATCCTAGTCGAAATTTCGACCTGGATCCTAGTCGAAAAATAGGGGTCAGCCTTGTCATCCTGGTCGAAGGATTTCGACTAGGATCCACGACCTGGATTTCGACCAGGATCCTAGTCGAAATTTCGACCTGGATCTAGGTCGTCAATTCCCCACTTTTAGCTTCTGATTTTGAGCCCTTCGACTAGGATTTCGACCTGGATCCTAGTCGAAATTTCGACCTGGATCCTGGTCGAAAATTCTTTGGTTTTCTTGATTCCTGGTCGAAGAATTTCGACTAGGATCCACGACCTGGATTTCGACCAGGATCCTAGTCGAAATTCGACCTGGATTTTTAATCCTTATTTCTGTAAAATGCTTGTCTAATTCGACCTCATTCCTAGTCGAAGTTACGACCTCAATTCAGTTCTATTTTTTCCGCTTTTTTCGTGAGTCTAGTCGAAAAATTTCGAGCAGGGATCACGACCTGGATTTCGACCTGAATCCTGGTCTTTTTTCTCCGTTATTTTCGGGTGTCTGCTCGAAAGTTTTTGAGCAGGATTCACGACCTGGATTTCGACCTGAATCCTGGTCTTTTTTCTCCGTTATTTTCGGGTGTCTGCTCGAAAGTTTTTGAGCAGGATTCACGACCTGGATTTCGACCTGAATCCTGGTCTTTTTCTTTTTATTTGGGCCTTACATTTTTTAAGGCTAAAACTGAATTTTCCAAATCCTAATTGGATTTGGGCCTGGATTTCTCTATTGGGCTTTATCAAATATTACTGGGCCTCTTTACTGGGCTTTATCAAATATTACTGGGCCTCTTTATTGGGCTTTATCAAATATTACTGGGCCTCTTTACTGGGCTTTATCAAATATTACTGGGCCTCTTTATTGGGCTTTATCAAATATTACTGGGCCTCTTTACTGGGCTTTATCACATCCTGTTTAGAATGCCCTAGAATTCCTAGGAATATTCTGGAAGATGCTTTTTCCTGGGCTTTTTCTCATGGGCCTTTGTTCTTAATGGGCTTTTTGTCCCTTCAACTTCTTTTTCCTCCTATATAAAGGAATGAGGAAAGGTCACTACTCCTCACTTCCTCATTTCTTTGTTTTCTTCTTCATTCTCCTGCTAAGATTCTCAGAGCAATAACAGCAAGTCGGAGCTCAAAGCCTTTCTCAGGAGTGCTTTTTCAGGTAAGATTTCTCCCTTTGTTTTTTGTGTTCATTTTTCCATTGTGTGCCATTTTAAGACAGCCTATTTACGTGCCTCATACCTTTTTTCAGATGGCTGACAAAAGAATGACTCGTTTGGCCAAGATGAACGTGGCTAGAAAGTCCAATGATTTTCCTATTCGATCGAGGTATACTTCCTTAATCGACATGATCAACACTCGAGGGGACGAGTATCCGTCTGATGCGCATCTGGACGCACACGATCATATCAGCGCCTTACGGGATCCCAAGGAGCTGGAAAAGTTGAGCGGCTGCTTCAGAATCAAAGAACCTTTTAAGCTGGTTCTTGCAGGTCCGGCCGACAGGGCCTGTCAGTGGAAGAAGGACGCGCTATGCGTCTATAGGGATACTCTAAGGGCAGGTATTAGACTCCCTTTTCATCCATTCATTCCTTTACTTTTGGCTGATGTAGGCATCAGCCCTTGCCAGCTTCCCCCCAATTCCTGGAGGTTGATCCTATGCTATCTGTCGCAATGCGCCAAGCACAGCATCCCCACATCTGTTGCTGTTTTCAGGAAGATTTTCCAGTTCAAGAACAGCCCCGATAAAAGTCCGGGTTGGGTTTCTATCAACCAACGCCCCACTATCCCCCATATTGTGAATGGGAAATCCATCCCTGACAACAATTTGGGGTGGAAGAAGGATTTTTTGTTTATAGTTTGGGAGGGTGGAGACTGGGGTTCCCTATTTCGATCTTCTTTTGGGATTGCCGTGGATGGGAGCCCAAATGACATAGCTTTGTCTGAGGAGGAGGCTAGAGGTTTCAACCTCCTGACGCAAGACAACGGCACCTCCCATTCTTGGGATCTTATCCGGGAGACTGTCCTGGTAGAACGCGGCCTCTCGCCCGTTCATAAGAAAAGTAAGTTCCTACCTTCATCTACTTTATTTCCTGCATTTTTATTCCATTAGTTTTCAACTGACTTTGCTTGTCGCAGTGGCTGAGAAGATTGAGGAGGCTACGAAGCCAAAGGACCTGGAAACGACCAGGATGAAGAGGGCTGGGAAGATTTTCAAAGATCCTAGGCTTGGTGATCGCTTCCCTGAGTTCCTCCTTCAGGCTATGGAGCCAAATGAGGAAGGTCCCAGCCAGGTTTTGCGCACCAAGCAGAGGCCAGGGGCCTATTTTCAACCTGCCTGGGGGATCCGGGGCAAGGACTCAATATTGGGCAGCACAGCCCTGTCCAAGGAATGGTCCAAACATTCCATCTCTCCGGTGGACTATCAAGACTTTGTCCTCCAACAGGACTTAGAGGGGAACGAGCTTTTTGGAGCCCAAGCCCTGGCGACAGTACGCACTTTACTTATGCCTTTTACACTTTTCTTTTCATGCTTCTTTTCTAAAGTTTTGCTATTTCTCTTGCAGGCTAACGCCCATTTTCAAGGGGCAATTCACCAAGCTAAGGCTTGGAAGGTTGGCCTGGAAGATGCCAACAAGAAGTTGGAGGAGGCCAACCAAAAAATTGAGGCCCTTGAAGCTCAATTGGCTTCTTCCACTTCTGACCTGGAGACGGCCCGGGCTGAAAACGTAATCTTGAAGGCGCAGAAGGACAAAGCCTTTGACGGCTGGATGGATACCCAAGAATTCAAAGACCTGATGGTGGAGCATGACGCCCTTCTTCACCCAGTCAGCTACAAGGAGGGTTGGGACGCTGCTGTGGAGGCTATCCAGGATGAGTTTCCCGAGATCCTTGAGCAGTCGCCCTTTCCCTGCCCTGTGCGGGTTCCAGAGCTTGGAGGCGTTACTGAGAAGCTTGCTGGCATGATCAGGGATGGAGAAGAAGAAGATTCTTCTGAGGAGGAACTCGAGCCTGCTACTAAGAAGGCAAGGGTGGAAGAACCTTCAAAAGTAGTGCCTCAACAGCCATCATCTCCTGCAGAGGGAACTTCCACAGGGACTTCGGAGGGTTCGACTGAGACTTCTGAAGAGACGACTGAAACTTCCGAGGAGTCGTCGGATAGTGGTTCTGAAGAATCTCAACCTTCCAAGGCCTAATTTTTTTGTATATCTTCTTAATGAACTTTATTTTTATCAGAAGTTGTTACCCTTCGGGGTTAAATTTTGTATGTTGCTCCTTCGGCCTCTTATCATTATAGTCTTAATGTGCGTTTAAACATCCTTTAGATAGAAATAACTTAAAACTCTTTAACATGAAGTCTGGTTTTTCAAAACCTTACATAGCATGGGTTCGACCCTAATCAATAATAACTTGACAATGTAAATTCTACTGGAATATAAAATCCTACGCAAGCAAAGCTTCCAGGTGCTTTTAAACCTACTTGCCATAATGACAAGTGAGAATCGTACTTCGCCTATCTTACACGTAGTAAACCTTCAGGTTTTGTGCGTGCCAGGTCCTCGGGACTTCAAAACCATCCACAGTCTCGAGCTTGTAGGTTCCTCTACCTTGAACACTCTTGACTCTGTATGGCCCTTCCCAATTTGGGGCAAGCTTCCCTTTTTGTCCTACACCAGATGCTTCTATCTTCCTCAAGACTAGATCGCCTTGTTTAAAAAACCTTTCTTTAACCCTTAGGTTGTAGTAGAATGAAGCTTTTTTCTGATATTCTACTATCTTTGCATGTGCTTTATCTCGCACTTCATCGATTAAATCCAGGGCTAGCTTCTGCCCTTCCTCATTTTCTTTCTCATCAAAAGCCTGAATCCTTGGAGAAGAATGTGATATCTCCACGGGAACTACTGCTTCTGCCCCATATGCCAACATGAAAGGGGTCGCACCTGTCGTGACTCTACAGGTAGTCCTATAGGCCCATAATATGGGAAGTATCTCATCCACCCAATTATTTCTTGACTTCTCGATCCTCTTCTTTAATCCGTCCAGAATTATTCGATTTGCAACTTCTGCTTGCCCATTAGCTTGTGGGTGAGCGACAGAGGTGAACCGTAACTCAATTTCATTTTCTTCACAGTACTTCTTGAATTCCTCATTATTGAATTGCGTTCCATTGTCAGTGACGAGGATACGGGGAATTCCATATCGGCACATAATATTTTCCCACAGGAATTGTGCAACTTGCTTAGTTGTGATTTTGGCCAAAGGTTTGGCTTCGATCCACTTGGTGAAATAATCAATGGCTACAATCAGAAACTTCCTTTGTGCCGTGGCCATAGGAAAAGGACCTAGAATATCCATTCCCCACATTGCAAAGGGAATAGGCGAGTTGATAGAGGTCAGCATCTCGGGGGGTTGTCTAACAACCGGTGCATGCTTCTGACAGCGATCACACTTCTTTACATATTCTTTGGCATCAGCCATCATTTCTGGCCAATAAAAGCCTAAACGGGTTATCTTATGAGCTAAGGCCCTGCCCCCCAAGTGTTGCCCACAAATACCTTCATGCACTTCCTCAAGAGCTAAGCGTGCCTCATCGGGCCTGAGACACCTCAAGTAAGGAACCACGAAAGATCTTTTATACAGAATCCCGTCTATCAATGAGTACCTTAGTGCTCGAACAGTTAATTTTCGTGCTTCAGTTGCATCGCTTGGCAACCAACCGGTTTGAATGTGAGCCTTGATGGGATCGATCCATGACGTCCCCAGGCCTATGGGAGCCACGAGCTTAACATCTATGCTTCGTGTCCTCAAAACACGAAAGTATACACTCCCTGAACTTTCTTCTATCTCAGATGAAGCAAACTTTGATAGCGCATCTGCCTTAACATTTTCTTCCCTTGGAATGTGCTCAACATGGCATTCATTAAACTGGGTCATCACAGCCCTTACTAGGCGGACATATTTAGCCATTGTATCATCCCTTGCCTCAAATTCTCCCTTTACCTGGGATATGATCAGCTTTGAGTCTCCACGGACCTTTAAGTTTTTGACTCTAAGTGTCCCAGCTAGACCAAGGCCAGCTATCAGGGCTTCATATTCTGCCTCATTATTTGTGGTTGGGAAGTCTAGCTTCATAGCATACTCAATTAAGAACCCATCAGGGCTTTGCAGAACCAATCCTGCTCCACTGGAATTTGTTTTTGATGCTTCATCAAAATAGAGAACCCAATATTCTTTTTCCTTGTCCCCATTGTCGACTCCCTTGTCTTGAGGTATGATATCTTCCTGCCCCCCGACTTCTTGGTTGGGTATGGTACATTCCACCACGAAGTCAGCTAGTGCCTGGGCTTTTATGGCCGTACGTGGCTTATACTTGAGATCGAACTCTCCCAACTCTATTGCCCACTTAATCAGTCTCCCACTTGCCTTGGGACTGTGAATGATGTTTCTCAGCGGCTGATTTGTTAGCACTTCAATCTGGTGAGCTTGAAAATAAGGACGCAGCTTTCTTGAAGCCATTACCAAGGCTAAAGCGAATTTCTCAATAGTTGAATAATTCAACTCTGCACCATGCAAGATTTTGCTGACATAGTATACGGGTTTCTGGACTTTCAGTTCCTCCTTAACCAACACCGCGCTCAAGGCGCTTTCTGAAACAGCCAAGTACAAGAATAAAACTTCACTCAGAACTGGCTTGGCCAACAACGGGGCCTGGCCCATATATTTCTTTAACTCTTCAAATGCCTTCTGATTTTCCTCACTCCATACAAAGTCTTTAATGTTCTTTAATGACTTGAAGAATGACAAGCACTTGTCTCCTGACTTGGAGATGAATCGTCCTAGCGCAGCAACCCTTCCTGTGAGTTTCTGAACATCCTTGACAGTTTTTGGGGGTTCCATGTCCAGGATTGCCTTTATTTTATCGGGGTTAGCCTCAATTCCCCTCTTTGAGACCATCAATCCCAAGAATTTTCCAGATCCTACTCCGAAAGCACACTTCGTAGGATTCAACATCATCTTGTGGTACCTCAGGACCTCAAAAGCTTCCCTCAAATGGGTTATATGATCAGTCTTTACTAGACTCTTGACTAGCATGTCATCAACATAGACTTCCATAGTCTTCCCAATAAGATCCTTAAAAATTTTATTCACCAACCTCTGATAGGTGGCTCCTGCATTCTTGAGACCAAACGCCATAACAAGATAACAATAAACACCAAAGTCAGTGATAAATGATACCTTTGGAATGTCATTCTTATGCATTTTGATCTGATTGTATCCGCTAACTCCATCCATGAAACTCAGCATCTCATGCCCAGCAGTGGCATCAATCAAAGTATCAATTCTCGGCAACGGAAAACAGTCTTTGGGGCATGCATCATTCAGATCAGTGAAGTCTATACACATCCTCCACTTTCCATTAGCCTTCTTCACCATTACAGGGTTGGCTAGCCACTCCGGAAATTGGATCTCCTCAATGAAACCAGCTTCTAAGAGCTTTTCTACTTCCTGTTTTATAGCCTCTTGTCTTTCCGGGGCAAAATTTCTTTTCTTTTGTTTCACTGCCTTCCGGCTTGGATCCACGTTTAGCTTGTGAGTAATTAACTCCGGGTCTATGCCTGGCATATCAGCTGCTGACCATGCAAACACATCACTATTTTCTTGCAAAAATTTCACTAACTTCCCTCTACGGGGCTCCTCTAATGTGGCTCCAATGAAAGTCATCCTCTCAGGATTCTCGGGGTCTAAAGGAACCGAAACCAATTCTTCTGCTGGCCTTCCTCTATTCTCATCATTTTCTCGAACATCCATATCTTCAATAGGAAGAACTTGCCCCCCGACTCCATCTGCCCTCAAAGAGGCCACATAACAGCTTCTAGCCATTTTTTGATCTCCTCTCTCTTCTCCAATCCCGTTTCGGGTGGGAAACTTCATGACTGAATGGTAGGAAGAGGGGACTGCCTTGAAGGCATGTATCCCTGTTCTCCCCATGATAGCATTATAAGTTGAACTAGCCTTTACCACCACGAAATCCAGCATCTGCGTTGCTTGCCTTGGCTCCGTACCTATGGTGGTTGGCAATTTAATTATCCCTTCCACAGGACATTCTACTCCAGCAAATCCATATATCGGCATGTCGGTTGGTGTCAACTGGGAGTCGTTATACCCCATCCATAGAAAGGTGTCGTGGAGCAAGATATCCACAGAAGCACCATTATCCACAAGGACCCTCTTAACCGGGCTATTTCCTATTATCGGTGTTATGACCAGCGGGTCGTCATGGGGAAAATTCACACCCTCTAGGTCGGAATCATCAAAAGCCAATGTTACTTCTGTCCTGGCCCTCTTCGGGGCTTCTCCAACAATATGCATAACCTCCCTAGTATATGCCTTTCTGGAATTTTTGGACAATCCAGCAGCAGTTGGACCTCCAAAGATCGTGTTTATCACTGGCCCTCGAGGGCGTCGCGGTCCTCCAAAAATTGCATTTATAACCGGCCCTCTAGGTTGGGGATTCCGCCCCTGATCGTCTTGGTCTCTCCTACGATCTTCAAAGTTCTTCCTTCCATTATTATTTCTGTCCCCTCCATCTCCAGTATACTTGTTCAATCTTCCTTTTCGAATCAAAAACTCAATTTCATCTTTCAATTGCCTACACTCATCAGTGTCATGGCCAACATCTTTGTGAAACCTGCAGTACTTGCTCTTATCTAGCTTGGCAGGATCAGCCTTCAAGGGCTTAGGCCAGCGAATATATCTGTCTTTCTCAATCTCCATCAAAATCTGACTTCTAGGAGCATTCAGCTTAGCGTATTCAGTGAACTTTTGCCCAGGTCCTCCCTTCTTGGGGGTTGAATCAGGATTTTGTTCGGTTCTAGGATACTTGTCCTTAGCGATATACTCCAGATCATTTTTTCGCTTCTTGCCTCCAGTGGGATCATTACTTACTGCAGTCTTCCTCATGCTTTCTTCAACCTTGATATACTTCCCTGCCCTCTCCTGGAGCTGCAACATATTTTCAGGGGGACGTTTGGCCAAGGACATCTTGAAAAACTCATCCCTAGTTCCTTGTTGCAGTGCTATCATGGCTACCTTATCATCAAGGTCTGGGACTTTTAAAGCCTCCTTTGTAAAACGATTCAGATAGTCTCTCAAAGATTCCTTTGCTCCTTGCACAATACTCATGAGAGATGCTGAACTTTTCTCATGGACTCTCCCACTGATGAACTGCTTAATGAAAGCCTGACTTAACTCCCGGAACGATCCTATAGAGTTTGGGGGCAAGCGACTATACCATCTTTGAGCCATACCCGACAGGGTTTGAGGGAAGGCCCGACACTTTATAGCATCATTCACGGGTTGCAGCAGCAGTGCATTAGAGAATGTCCTAACATGATTTGCGGGGTCTCCCGTGCCATCATAGGCTTTGATAGTTGGTATCTTGAATTTTCTTGAGATATGGGCATTCATTATCTCTTCTGTGAAGGGCGGAGTTGGATCATCAGGATCTCCAAGGGAAAGGAGATTGCTTGGATCAGTTCTTGGGACAGCAGCCCTTCTTCTTACCGGACCATCCAGGTCTATGATAGGAGGAGGATTTCTCCCCCTAGGAGGTATGTGGGGTCTGGTGGCCTGGTGAGCCTCCAAATCACGCCTCAGCCTCTGGATTTCAGCCTCATGAGCCCTGATCCTTTCCTGCACTACTTGGGGATTCGGCCCTGGGGTGCTTTGGGGGCGTTGCCTTCCATCGGCCATTGGCTCTTTTCCAGGACGCCTCCTTCTCGGGGCCACTTCATCATCCGAAGATTCGGAGTCCCTCTTAGTGTATGGACCAGAAAATTCCCGATCCTCAGGGATAGGACCCAAACCTCGGGGGAGTTGTCCCTTGTAGCTGGGGTTGAGTTGCCCCTGTCTGGGCTTCCTCCTGAGTAGATGCATAAGTTGAATGGGGAGGAACCTCCACGGTTGATGAAATCACCTGGGTTGTCTCTGATGGTGTTCCTTCCTCTATAGCTCCAATTGTTCTCCGTGTTCTCTCCATGGTTGTTGTTGTCGTCCCACAGACGGCGCCAAATGTTATGGATAAAAAACTAATATATATATAATTGCTGTATTTAGTACTAAGGAACGTGAGCTTCAAGGCTCGATTTGACTGCTCTTGTGTTTCGTGACTCAATCTGCCTTAACAAGATGCCTACGTACCTTGCTGATTGCCAAGGATCAAGTCAAAAAACGTAGTTCTGATTTGTGGGGTGAGACCCCTTATATAGATGTTGGTGGTCCTTGAATTGGACTTGGTATAGGAGACTTGGTGGGCAAGTCTCATAGTTAGAATGGACTTTGGAGTCCTAGATAGTAGGAAACTGATCCCTTATCCTTTTAGGTCCCCTTGAGGCTTATCTATAAAGATTTATATCCTTATCAAGACTCTTCTCAACAGCTGATTTTTCCCTTATTAATTAATTACGAAATTAATTAATAATCAGGGCTTTTGGGCCTTTTTTATTCCATCAGGCCTGATCTGGTCCATCAGGCTTAACCTTTCTGGTCTGAATATCATACATCTTCTTATTGGGTCCAGCAGCCCATTATTAATAAAATCAGGATTTATTTATCCCTATCAAGTAGGTTGGCAGCTTTGCTTCATCAAGCATAGTTCATGCAGCTTCAATGAGAGTCCTGTTCTTTCCTTCTACAACTCCATTTTGCTGTGGAGTTCCAGGTGCAGAAAATTCCTATTTGATTCCATGATCTTTACAGAACTCTTCCATGATTGAATTCTTGAACTCAGTGCGATTATCACTCCTTATGATTTTAACAGAATCTTTGATCAATTTATCCAGCTGTTTGACATGATCAGTTATAGTAGATGCTATTTCAGTCTTCTTGTGCAAGAAATACACCCAAGTGTATCTTGTGAACTCATCCACTATAACTATAACATATTTCTTCTTTGCAATAGACATGACATTGACTGGACCAAATAGATCAAAATGCAGTAGGTGATAAGGCTCAAGAATTGATGACTCAGTTTTGCTCTTGAAAGAAGATTTTCTTTGTTTTACCTTCTGACATGAATCACAAAGGCCATCAGGAGCAAATACTTTTTTTGGCAGTCCTCTCACAAGATCTTTCTTTACAAGCTCATTTATATTGTTAAAATTTAAATGAGATAGTTTCTTGTGCCAATTCCAGCTTTCTTCAATTGATGATCTACTCAGCAGACAGATTGCAGAACCATTAGTATTTGTTAAAAGTTTGGATTCATAAATGTTACCATGCCTGTAACCTTTCAGAACCACTTTGTCTGTAAAATTGCTTATAACTTCACAGTGTTTTTCAAAGAAATCCACATGATAACCTCTCTCATAGATTTGACTTATACTCAACAGATTGTGTTTAAGTCCTGAGACAAGAGCTACTGATTCAATGATGACATTCCCAAGATTGATCTTGCCATATCCCAGAATTTTTCCCATGTTGCCTTCTCCATAAGAAACTCTTGGGCCAGCTTTCTCCACAAAGTCTGATAGCAGGGCTTTATTTCCAGTCATTGTCCTGAACATCCACTGTCCAGAACTAGGATGTTCATCCTGTTGCCCTGCAATCATAAAGACCACTAATGGTTAGTTTTAAGGACCAAGACTTGCTTGGATCCTTTGGCCTTATTAAGTTTGTTAGCATTTGCAGTGGATTTAACATCAGAGTTTATGCTAACATTTTTCTTATCAGATTTTACAGTATCAGACTTTGTATCATACTTTACACCAGAAGGAATTAAAGTAACTTTCTTCAAAGAAGGTTTTATCTGATAATAATCATAGTACAAACTATGATATTCCTTACAAGTATAAATGGAATGCCATATACTACCACAATGAAAACAAGGATTTTGTGGCTTAAACCTAACAGAATGACGCTTAACTACTGACGTAGGAGGTAAATAGTTTATATTCTTATTCTTCCTGCAAAAAGAAGCCAGATGGTTAGAGTTTCCACAGTTATTGCGTTTCTTTCTAGGAGCATTAGGAACAGGCATATAGTTATTACTTTTATTCACACCTTCCTTTCCATTCCTATTTTTCCTAGCTGCTTTTACCTTGTTCACACTGCTAATCTCTTTCAGTTTATGTTTAAGCTGCTTCTTAGTCATTAAGCATATGTTAACTTCAGTTGGTTTATCATGTTCTAATTTATCAGAAGTTGACTCTGCTATCACTTCTGTCCCAATATCTTTCATCTGTTCAGAATCAGACTCTACAATTTTAGCTACAAACTTAACAGGATTTACCTTTGGCTTTGTAGTCTGTTTAACAATAATTGGCTTAACTTGCTCAGTTCCTTTTTCACTTTTATTATTTCCATAACCTAAGCCCTCTTTCCAGTTTCCACTACTTAGTATATCCTAAGTTGCTCTTCCAGAGTTGGTCCAAGTCCTGATAATCTCTCTTTCCTTTTCTAACTCAGTTTTTAGAGATTTATTCATTTTTAGCACTTCATCTCTAACATAAAAGGCCTCATCTCTTTCTTTCTGAGTTTGATGGAACATAACTAACTCTTTTTCTAAATAATCATTCCTCTTTTTAAAAGCAAGATTTTCAGAAGTTAATCTTTCATATGTTAAAGTTTGATCTATATAGCTAATAAACATCTCAACTCAGTAATATCCTCAGTATGAAAGGCATAAGTTGTTTGAGGTACCTTTAACTCAGCAGTATCAGAATTGCTATCAGCATTTGCCATCAAGGCATAGTTCTCCTCATCTCCAGAATCTGAAGTGTCTGTCCAGCTTTTCTTCTTTATGTCAAGAGCCTTGCCTTTGTCACTCTTTCCTTTCTTGCAGTCAGGAGATATGTGACCTTTCTCAGCACAGTTGTAGCATTTGACATTTGAGTAATCTCCTCTGTCAGACTTTCCTCCTCTGCCTTCAGATTTTCTGAAGCCCTTCTTATCAGAACTTCTACCTTTCCTGGAAAACTTCTTTCCCCTTCTGAATTTTCTGTAGGCTATCTTTGTGATACCCTTCACCATAAGAGCACTGATAAGTGGATTTTATATCCACTTGGAACGCTTTATTACAAGCTTAAATTGGTGTTTTGGACTCAAGTTGTTGGTATTTTGATGTGTTTTTGTGTTATTGCATTTCAGGTATCAGTTAAATGAAGAAAAGAGCTTTTAAAGGAAATATGTTGAAAAGTGATCAGAATTGGAAGCCAAGGCCATTGTCAAGTTGTAGAGAATCTCAATAGCTTCGCGTGGGCAGTTGAATCGCCTAATTCTGACGAGTAGAACTCAAGTTATGGCCAAAACAAGATTCATCAAAATATTTTTCCCAGTCAGTAGCTGAGCGCCCGCTCAGCAGAGCTGAGCGGCCGCTCAGGGCGCGGCTGGTCGCTGATTTCGCTAAAAAAGCCTTTTTTGAGTAGAATTTGACGATTTTAAGGGTCCAGGTCCACTAGGGGCGTATATATACTTAAAAAAAGGGTTTTCATCATCCGGGAAGATTGGGATACCAAGGAGAAGACCTAGAAGCACAGAACAACTCCGAAAAAGAAGATCTTGTTTTCAACTTGTGATTCTTTGAATTAGTTGTAACTTTGGATGCTCATTTTCATTCTTGTTGAAACTATATCTCGTTTATTCATACTTTGATTATTATTTAGTTTATTAAGACCTTGTTTATACCATGCTTTCATTGGAACCTATGGTGATGATGAGTTCGATTATGGGCTAATCGTTGTCATGGGATTCTAGCGGATTTACTTATAGATTTCAATAATTAATTGTTTCGATATCTTGGTGTGTGGTGATTGTATGATATCCTAGTATGGTTGTGCTTATTCGTCTTATGTGCGTAGCTAACATATAAGATAGCGTGTTAATCTCTATTGAAGCGACGGTGAATATAGAGGTTTAGAACTTGCCATGCTAGCATAGGTTCTTGTATGTGTATACATGATTCGTAGGTAACTCTAACCGTTTTACTTGCCCTATGTAATCAAGATAGATAACTTGTGCTTAAACCGTTATGTTGTCAAATTCTATAGACATATAGGGTCTCAATATAATTGGTGCCTATTCAGCTTCTATCTCTTTTGTGGATGTCTGGTAGAATGGTACTCGTGCAACGAAAGTTGGCGTTTATCAGTTTCGTGTTATCTGATTAGTGTCATCACCATCACATGCTAAGGTTAAGAACAATAAGGCTATTGAATGGAGTAGTAATGAAGTTAGAATCCCATGTTTGTCATATATAGTAATTCAACCTTAATTCTCTTAGTTAATGTTATTTAATATAATCTCTTAGTTTAATAAATTTGTTATTTATCTTAGCATTGAGCGATAACCATACATTGTTGCATAGGTGCATAAATTGAACTTAACCTAAACCAGTCTCTGTGGGAACGAATCTGATTTATATCTTATACTACTTGCGAACGCGTATACTTGCGTGAATATTAGCGCGTGTTTTCGCCCTAACAAGTTTTTGGCGCCGCTGCCGGGGACTCGGTGTTAATTTTTAGTTTATGTGCTTGTCATCAGTGGTCGTTAAAGTTCACTGACTCGGATTCTTTTACTTTCACGGTTTATTTGTTTGTGTTTCAGGTACTCATTACAATGGGAGATCCAGCAGCACGAACGAAAGCCTTGATGGATTTTTCTTAACCCAAGATCAATGACATTCAATCTAGCATTGTCCGGCCAGCTATCACAGCTAATACCTTTGAGATCAAGCCTGGCATAATTCAATGGGTACAGACTTCAGTCCAGTTTGGGGGTTCTCCAACGGAAGATCCCAATACACACATTAGGGATTTCATTGAAATATGTGACACCTTCAAGTTCAACGGTGTTTCTGAAGATGCTGTGAAGCTGAGACTGTTCCCATTCTCTCTGAAGGACAAGGCTAAGAGCTGGTTACACTCTCTACCAGCTGGTTCGATTACTACTTGGGAAGATCTTGCTCAGAAGTTTCTTACTAAATTCTTCCCTATGGCGAAGACAGCTGCACTCAGGAATGCTATTACTCAATTTGCGCAGCAAACGGGAGAATCGCTAAGTGAAGCTTGGGAGCGCTACAAGGAGATGCTTAGGAAGTGTCCTCATCATGGAATTCCTGATTGGATGATCATCACTTATTTTTACAATGGGTTGAGAGCACAGTCCAGACCCATGCTCGATGCAGCATCAGGCGGAGCATTATGGGCAAAGAGCTATAAGGAAGCTTATGATCTAATTGAACTGATGGCTGCTAATGAATATCAGTATCCAACCCAGAAATATCCACAGGGCAAGGTAGCAGGAGTTCTTGAAGTGGATACAGCTACAGCTATCACTGCTCAACTAAAGGCGTTGTCTATGAAGATCGATTCTCTGGCTAACTATGGTGTTAAGCAGATAATTAGTGTTTGTGAGCTGTGTGCAGGTCCGCATGCGACAGAACAATGCGCTATATCTAGCGACTCAGCTCAGTTTGTGAGCAACTTTCAGAGATCGCAACAACCAGTTCCAGACACTTATCATCCTGACAACTGGAATCATCCTAACTTCAGCTGGAGCAACAATCAGAATGTGATGCAACAGTCGTTCCAGCCGTTTGGAAATAAGCTGTTCAACTCTCTTGGTTTTCAGCAACAACTCCAACTCCAAAAACAAACTCATGATGCAGGTCTATCTTCGAATGAAAAATCTGAATTAGAGGAGTTGAGGCTTATGTGCAAAAATCAGGCTCTTATATGCCAAAGCCAAGCTGTTTCTATCAAGACTCTGGAGAACCAAATAGGGCAAATTGCTAATGCCTTATTGAATCGACCACCAGGAATGCTTCCTAGTGATACAGAAGCCAATCCAGGAAAGAGGGAAGTTGAAGAACATGTGAACGCCATCACCTTAAGGTATGGAAAGGTCGCAAGCCCCCAAATTCAGCAAGACGAAGAGCCTGAAAAATCTCAAGATTCAGAAAATGCAGTTGTGGCTGAAGAAGATGTGCAGAAGGAAGTAGAGGTGGAACCAAGGAAGACTACTGTGGAACACACTCCTCCTGAGGGTAATACAGGGGAGAAACAGATCTATCCTCCACCTCCTTTTCCAAAGAGGCTGCAGAAGAAAAATCCGGATAAGTAGTTTGAGAAGTTTTTGGAGGTGTTCAAGAAACTTCATATCAACATACCTTTCGCTGAAGCTCTTGAACAGATGCCTAGCTATGCGAGGTTTATGAAAGGTATTCTCTCTCAGAAAGTGAAGCTCGATGACTTAGAGACCATTGCTCTAACGGAGGAATGCAGTGCTGTGCTACAACAGAAGTTGCCTCCGAAGCTTAAAGATCCTGGAAGCTTCACTATTTCTTGCACCATCGGAAACTTGTCGTTCGACAAGTGTTTATGTGATTTTGGAGCTAGCATCAATCTGATGCCCTTATCAATCTTCAAGAAGCTTGGTCTGCCTGAGCCGAAACCAACATACATGTCATTGCAACTAGCTGACCGTTCCATCGCTTATCCATGAGGTATAGTGGAGGATGTCTTGGTCAAGGTGGATAAACTCTTCTTCCCTGCTGACTTTGTAATTCTTGATTTCGAGGAAGATAAGAAGATTCCCATTATCTTGGGAAGACCATTCTTGGCTACAGGCCGAACTATGATCGATGTGCAAAAAGGAGAGCTTACGATGAAGGTTCATGATCAGAAGGTCACTTTCAATGTGTTCAAGGAAATAAAATTACCCACAGCTAAATAGGAGTGCTTTAAAGTAGAGCAAATTCAGGTTTTGAATGCACCTCTGTGGAAGAGGAAGTTGGATGTGCCATTCGATTCTCTTGGGTTAACAGAGCTGAAAATTTCTCAGGATCGTCTCGAGTCGTCTATTGAAGATGCTCCTACACTTGAGCTCAACCCACTACCAAATCACTTGAGTTATTCATTCTTAGGTGCACCCCCTGACAAGGGGTTGGGATATATCTTTGATGATGTAGAGGGTAGCCGAACGGATCCTCCAGTGACTATAGAGGGTTCTTCTCATGTACAGCAGGTAGTTGATAGGACTGGTGTTGGTGACGAGCAGTACAGGCGAGTAATTAGGCGTATGGAGGCCATGCACGACATTCACCGTCATTTTGCTGAAGATTTGACACACGCTTTCGGTACTATTTTCCGAGACACTAGTGGCGAGGTTGATTGGCCACCTGATCCTCCACCCGAAGAGGGTGATCTTTCCGACGACTAGATATGCCTGAAATCCTTATTATTACCTTCAATGAGGATATTGAAAATTTTAAGTTTGGGGGTGATAATGTAAGGATTAGTAGTGTATGTCCATATAGATCCATATAGATTCATATTGCATGTTTAGTTTTAGTTCATTCATATTTTTGCATGATTGTTCATTTAGGACATATTTGTTTATTTTTATGTAATTTCATATAGTTGCATTTGCATGCATATTTAGCATGATCCCTTAAGATGAACTATGATATTGGATAAGTTGATGTTGAATTGAGTGTGGTGATGAGGAATAGAGGGATATTTAAGTCTTAATAAATTGATTTGCATGCCAGAAATAAATATTTTCACAAAGTCTTATAGGGTTGCTTTTGATCTTGATCATGATCATACTTGTTTGTTGTTGAGATTTAATCACTTGGTTATATTTAGAATTTGTGATATTCTCGTAATGACGTAAAAATACTGATTTTTTTTATCTGGAGAAAAACTTGGATTTCATTGCTAGTTGTTGTAAGGCTAGGCGTCAAATGGCTAGTAGCCGACTCATATTTTTATGAGTAGTCTAGGGTTGAATGAGATGGAGCGAAACGCACTCATTCAGAAATTATTGAAAAAAAAGGAAAAAAAAAAGAAAAAAGAGAAAAAAAAGAAAGAAAAAAAGTATGTGTTTATGCACAATTGATCAAGAGTGAGCTCTTTAATACTCGAGTTATTAAGTTCTAGGGGACTTTGTGCCTAGTGACCTAAGGCTTTTATAGTCTGGGATCCGCTAACCTAACGCTCGCTACATGGGTATTATTGTATAAGTCTTTTGGGACCTCATTCATTGCACGATCAAATAAGCATCTTTGCTATGTGTTCAATAATAGTGTGAATCCTTGTATAACTCTAGTAGAAAGGAGGTATTGTGAGTCATAATGCGTTTATTGTCTATTCTGTTTATAAACTTTGATTGTTTTGATGATAGATAAGTTATGGTTATTGATCTAGTATCGAGAGTATATCTGTTAAGCATCCACACACGCACGTTTCTGGTTTGTGATTTGGTTTGTGGGATTTATTCGAACTCTGTTTCAAGTTATTGCATTTTTAGAGGCATTGGTTTATTCATTTGGTTATGGTTATTCTGAGGGGATCGATTGCATTATCATTTAGTTGCATTCATGCATTAGGTTTGTTTTTTTAGTTTTGAGTCTGTTTATGCTTGAGGACAAACATCGATTCAAGTTTGGGGGTGTGATAAGTGGATTTTATATCCACTTGGAACGCTTTATTACAAGCTTAAATTGGTGTTTTGGACTCAAGTTGTTGGTATTTTGATGTGTTTTTATGTTATTGCATTTCAGGTATCAGTTAAATGAAGAAAAGAGCTTTTAAAGGAACTATGATGAAAATTGATCAGAATTGGAAGCCAAGGCCATTGTCAAGTTGTAGAGAATCTCAATAGCTTCGCGTGGGCAGTTGAATCGCCTAATTCTGACGAGTAGAACTCAAGTTATGGCCAAAACAAGATTCATCAGAATATTTTTCCCAGTCAGTAGCTGAGCGCCCGCTCAGAGAGCTGAGCGCCTGCTCAGGAGAGCTGAGCGGCCGCTCAGGGCGCGGCTGGTCGTTGATTTCGCTGAAAAAGCCTTTTTTGAGTAGAATTTGACGATTTTAAGGGTTCAGGTCCACTAGGGGCGTATATATACTTAAAATAAAGGGTTTTCATCATCCGAGAAGATTGGGATACCAAGGAGAAGACCTAGAAGCACAGAACAACTCCGAAAAAGAAGATCTTGTTTTCAACTTGTGATTCTTTGAATTAGTTGTAACTTTGGATGCTCGTTTTCGTTCTTGTTGAACCTAGATCTCGTTTATTCGTACTTTAATTATTATTTAGTTTATTAAGACCTTGTTTATACCATACTTTCATTGGAACCCATGGTGACGATGAGTTCGATTATGGGCTAATCGTTGTCATGGGATTCTAGCGGATTTACTTATGGATTTCAATAATTAATTGTTTCGATATCTTGGTGTGTGGTGATTGTATGATATCCTAGTATGGTTGTGCTTATTCGTCTTATGTGCGTAGCTAACATATAAGATAGCATGTTAATCTCTATTGAAGCGACAGTGAATATAGAGGTTTAGAACTTGCCATGCTAGCATAGGTTCTTGTATGTGTATACATGATTCGTAGGTAACTCTAACCGTTTTACTTGCCCTATGTAATCAAGATAGATAACTTGTGCTTAAACCGTTATGTTGTCAAATTCTATAGACATATAGGGTCTCAATATAATTGGTGCCTATTCAGCTTCTATCTCTTTTGTGGATGTCTGGTAGAATGGTACTCGTGCAACGAAAGTTGGCGTTTATCAGTTTCGTGTTATCTGATTAGTGTCATCACCATCACATGCCAAGGTTAAGAACAATAAGGCTATTGAATGGAGTAGTAATGAAGTTAGAATCCCATGTTTGTCATATATAGTAATTCAACCTCAATTCTCTTAGTTAATGTTATTTAATATAATCTCTTAGTTTAATAAATTTGTTATTTATCTTAGCATTGAGCGATAACCATACATTGTTGCATAGGTGCATAAATTGAACTTAACCTAAACCAGTCTCTGTGGGAACGAATATGATTTATATCTTATACTACTTGCGAACGCGTATACTTGCGTGAATATTAGCGCGTGTTTTCGCCCTAACAAGCACACAATTTCATCATCTCTTCATCAACATCTACTTCAGGTAGACTTTCAGTTTCTGAATCATCATCATCAGAACTTGATTCTGAATCAGACTTTATGATGAGAGCCTTTCCTTTGCCTTTCTTTGAGACAGCCACTTTGGGGGATTCCTCCTCAGCCTTTAGAGCAATTGTCCTTGACTTTCTCCCATGTCTCTTGCTTCTTTGATCCATCTCAAGTTCATAAGTCTTGATCATACCATAAATTTCATCAAGAGTAGTTTCATCAAGAGCATAGTTGTCTCTTATAATAGTAGCTTTCAAATCCCAACTTTCAGGAAGAGCTAAAAGGAATTTTAGATTTGAATCTTCAATATTATATTCCTTGTCCACCAGTGATAGATCATTCAAGAGTTTGATAAACCTGTCATATAAGTCAGTTAATGACTCATCACTTTTTGAGTCAAAGTGCTCATACTCTTGAGTGAGTATAGTCCTCTTGTTCTTCTTGATTGCATCAGTTCCCTGACACCTTGTTTCCAAAGCATCCCATATCTCCTTTGCAGTCTTGCATTGAATTAGCCTGTTTGACATGACATTATCAATGGCACTATGCAGCAAATGCCTTACCTTTGCATCCTTGGCAATATATGAGATATCTTCAGCTGTCTATTCATTTTTCTGCTTTGGTATGGTCTTTGCTGGCTGATCTGCAACTACAACAGAGAGCTTGGTTGGCTTATACGGTCCTTCATAAATTCTGTCAAGGTATTCTGGATCTGTAGCTTCCATAAATATATCCATCTTCACTTTTCATATGGGATACTCAGAAGGTCTCAGCATGGGAACCCTAATAGTCTCATATCGACTGTGGGTTTGAGTCTTTTTTGTTTCTTTAGTTTTGGCGGGCTTGGTTCGATTTTCTGCTTCTTTAGACATGATTGTTTTGGATCTTTATTGTATGTATGTTAAGAGATAGGCTCTGATACCACTTGTTAGGTCACACAACACTGTAGAAGGGGGTTGAATACAGTATTAAATACAATCAAATGGATTTAGAATACAAGTAACAGATAACAGATGTATTCGATATAATAAACTCTGTTATAATGGAACTGTTCTCTCTCAGTGATGAATAAATATCACGAGAGTTGCTAGGTTACAATGTATGATCTTCTCGATGATCGTAACACATATAGTGTAAACCTATATCTGTGTTTATATAGACACACAGTTACAAGAAAACTTCTTATTAATATGGAATATAATTCTATCTCCTAAAATATATCAATCAGATATCTTATATAATTCTTCTAGTCCTCTAACTCTTTACATGCATATCTTCTTCTGTATTGGTCTCGATCTTCTTTCTTGTAAATCAACTTCATTTCTTAACTATTAGTCCTCCAGTACTTAAGTTCTGATATGATCTTCTGACAATCTAAGTCCTGATATCCTTAAGTTCTGTCTTCCAGTAAGTCCTTATTCCAGTAAGAAATGATATTTCCTGTTAGTTAAGATCTGAAAACTAAACATGAAACATATTAGACAAGACATCTCAAATATATCCAACATAATCAGTATTCCTTCTCTCATCACCAACTTATATTTCTAATAAGTTCAATATTTCATAACTTTCATTATTCGACCGACTCGAAATAAGTATCACTCCTTGGTCGAAACGGACGGTCAAAGTGGTCTTCTAGAATTGACTTTACCGAAATTACTATTACGCGACTTGCACTCTATCATTTTTAATAAATCTTAAAATTAATATTTTAATACGAAACTACCTCGAGCAGCTTCTTGAGTGATTTTAATATTTATCCTACAAGTTTCATTTTGATAAAATGAATTTAATTAGGTTAAAAGCATTTCAAAATTTCGGTCAACTACGGAGTTTTACTGTTCAAACCGTTTTCACTAAAATATTGATATCAATCAAACCGTTACTTCACTTGACGCATCATTTTTGCGTATGTGATCTAGAAAAAATTTAGAACACATAATTTAAAAATGGTTTTCTGGTAACAGGGGTGAAAATCTCGAAGTGACAGTTTCCTAACAGGGGGTTGTTTTTTACATTCGTACTCCGCGTGACCTTGGCTCCGACATTTTTATAAAATTGAAATATCAACATTTTTATTTGATATTTTTATGGCATCTAATAAACTCTATTTTTTACTCTCTGTAAACATTTCATGATTTTTAAATATTTTTAAGTCGAACATTTATATTTACAAAGTTCGTAATTTATAGCAGTTTTGTCGCGTAAATCCTTTTTACTAAAACGGTCATAACTTTTGATCCGTAAATCGGAATTAAGCGATTCAAGTGCCTAAACGATCCTTATTACATTTTATATCATAATAAAGTGTTACATTTTAAGAAACTACAGTTTATACATTCGGTAACTTCTGTAGAAACTTAAGTTGAGTTTTGTTCATTTTAACGAGGTTACGATTACGATTCGAGTTTCATTTACGTCTTAAATCATTATACCACCATCAACAATAATCAAATCATCATCTCAACACTAAATACTCTAAAGAACATCATGTTCCTGATGCAAAAATCATCAACCTTAAAACTAATTAACTAAATATCAAGATAATATCAAATCAATCATCAAAACCATACTTATATCCAAGATCCTTACTTTTCTTGAAACTTAAAACTTAAAAAAAGTTTGGATGAATGTTTATACCTTCCTTGAAGCTTGTTAATACTTAATAAAGTCCTAAGATCCTTGATTAAGCCTTGGTATAGCTTTAGGAGCCTTAAACTTTCATGAAAAATCAAGAAAACAAGTTAGTGATTTTCGGAGTTACTATTCACCACCAATTTTGAGCAAGGATTTGACTATGCTATACTAATTCAATGGACATGAAATTTTGAATGTACCTTTTATATGGTATGAGGAATCTTTGGTTAAAATTAGGTAATTTTTGAATGAGTAGAACATGATATATGAATTTTTCTCTCCATGGTGTTCTTGAAAATCAGCATGGTATTTTGTGGGGGAGAGAGAGAGAGAGAGAGAGAGAAAATGTGTTGCTTTCTTGGTTGCTTCTTGGTT
Organism: Apium graveolens; assembly: GCF_009905375.1. Taxonomy (NCBI): domain Eukaryota; kingdom Viridiplantae; phylum Streptophyta; class Magnoliopsida; order Apiales; family Apiaceae; genus Apium; species Apium graveolens. Next base: position 290,851,736 of record NC_133649.1, on the reverse strand, counting down.
GCTTCTTGCAATAATGTTGTGATATCTTGTTTATTTTTCTAGTATAAGTCATAGGATTAATTTTTGTTGCCAAATCTCTAGACAATTCTAGATAGGCTTTTTAGATTACAAGCTAAGCTAATTAGCTTAGCCATTACCTTCAATATTCTCTAACCCTAGTTGATCATCCTACTTCCTTAGCTCACTATTTAATAAAGATAACCATGGTTAATTTTCTACCATGATTAGTTAGTGTGTTATGTTTATTTAATCGTTTACGCGTTCGTTTGGTCGCTTAAACATTTTTCGTAATACTTTCTCGTAATCGATTCGCGGCGTAAATCCTTTCGTATTTATTCTTTATATTTTGAAGTATCGCCTTTGGATATAAATCCGTAGGGTTTTGAATTCCTAATTATATTGTGATTCCCGTAATCCTCGATGGCTCGTAAATACGGTCATTTTTCAAAGTTTGTTTTCTTCGAAAATTAATAGCGTTTACATACACTCATTCGGTACGTATAATCATGTTATCAACTCCGAAACTCAATTTCTCATTCACAACATAGTGTGAGCTAAAAAAATTTCCCCGTCTGCCAGGGTTACTATTCGTTAAGCATTTTACAAGGTCTCAAAAATTCGAGTTATTATATTACTATTCATAAAGGTCTTTTACTGATGTCAAAAATTTGAATTTTTACAGTCTTCCCCCTTGAAAGGATTCTGTCTCGGAATTAGTTTAGAAACAGGCAGGGATACGCTTCTCACATGACAACCTCGAGTTCTCATGTTGGCCTTGCAGTATTTGATCTCTTCATAAAATTTCCACTCATCCGTCAAATATATTTTCGGGTACTCATTTTAAACTTGGTGATTGTTCGATTTTGGTGCTAACGTATACGCCAAATCTCTTATTCCTTCAAAGATTTCAACCAGTCCAATAATCCTTGGTTCAACATTCTTTCCCTTTCGAATCTCATCACTCCTTCCCCGGGAGGCACTTTCAATAATACTTGGTCTTTTACTTCATACTTTTAGTCTTTATTGATCTAGTCCGCATATCTCTATTGTTTATCCTGGCTGCCACTAGCCGGGTTCTGATAAGTTCTAGGAATTTCTTTGGTCTGTAGACTCAACTATGGTCCAGTATCCTTCGCTTACCAATTTCTTCCCAACCTAAGGGAGAACGATTCTTTTTTCCGTACAAAGCTTTGTAGTCATTCCAATGCCCGCATGATAACTCGTTATTGTCGGTAATTCGATTATCGTCAACTGGTCACCTCATTTTCCATCACTCTTACTAGTGCTAGAGTTTCGATCCTTAAAGTTTGCTCATTTCGACGCATCATCTATGTCGATTATTTTATGTAAGAAGTTCTCATTGAATTTCTAAACGCTCGTCTCCTGTTATACGTTTTAGCGCCAGATTTAACATTTCTTCCCGTAGTAATGTAAGGCACGTCGGGTCCTGTTGCCATCTTGAAGGAAGCACCATTTCATACGCAATTGATTGACACGTTTAGACATGTGGAACGCTCAGCTTCCGTTACCGGTTGGACTTCTTTAATCATTCCCCGTATAATATCTATAATACTTACGATACCTTCTGGGTCGTACTTGTTATTCTCACTAGCGCCTTAGATGTATTCGCGTTTATTGGTACCTGCTATCAGTGGCCTTTATAGGGCGTGTACGATCTTCTTTTCCTTCTATCAGCTCTGATAATGCTATCCTTCATTCTTCCACATTATCCTTCGTAAGGGATATCGGCGACTATTTTTCGTATGCTCGTGTGGTAAGTACATCAACACGAATTTTCTTTCAACGATAGGCGATTCCCCTAACCGTTCCAAATAAAAGGTAAGCCGCTAGACGTATCTTCAGTGGCCAGGATAGTCCTCTCATTCTACTTGTCGATTTGAGAACTCTAAGTCGTGCCTCTGTTCATCCCTTCTCGCGAAATATCTTGGATCCTTACGTGGCGCGATATCACAGGGTCTCTCTATCACCAATTATCTCTTCCGCGTTCATAATAATTTTATAGAGCGGAGATCTATCATTTGTATAATAAAATAAGCGGTCTTATTTAACCTATTACTAAAAATCCTAAAATAGCACGACGGCTTACTTGGTTCTTGATAATCCTCCTCCAGAATTTATTATAATAAACTCTTACTCCCATTCGGGTCATTTACAGGCTGAAATCGTAAAAATTTTAATCCTCGTCATTCCGTTTTCATTTTCAACCATGTCAATGCCATCCATTTTCATATTCGGTCATGACTAATATCCTCTTAAGTTTCTATGCATCATTAATTCTTTCGGTTACGTAATAAAGGGTCCTCTTTACATTATCTCAACTCCAAGATTCATTCATGTGATCCTTCTCATCAGTTGTTCTGAAATTTGTTATCCTTAATCTATCTTCTCCTACTTAAAGTGTCGGCCACCATATTGGCCTTTCCTTGATAATAATAGATTTCTCAATCATAGCCCTTGATCAATTTAACTATAACCTCTATCTCATGTTCAGTAAAAAAAAATCTAAAATTCCTCATAAGTTAAACTCTTTGTCCCTTTCAGTACGAACAGTATCGCGATTATTCTAGATTATTATTAGAACACCTTGTGTCATGGTCCTTAAGTCGCATAGACATATCATTATACTTCACATAAAATCCTCTTCTTATCATCAAGTATTGCTAACACGGGGTTGTTACTAATCTTACCTTCACTTTTTAAAATCTTATTCCTCGAATTCATACATGCTTGGTCTTTCTCAAATTCATTAGTACCTATCCCGATAATGTTTCATAGAAGCGTACCTCACTAACCACGTTGGTATCTCTATTATCATTTTTCATAACCATGTTAAAGATTCTTATGATAATAACTAAACATGTTATTCCCTTTTTAAAACAACTTACTCATTACGATGCTCCGATTGCACCAACATAGCACTGAGCTTTCAGTCTCATATTCAACAATCGGTTCTCAACTATACCTTTCTTTGTTCGAAAGGCAATTAGCCTTGGAAAAATGATTTTCACAATATCGGTGAAATTTAGACAATCTTAACAAGATTTCAAAATCTAACATCTGAACAAATAATGAGCTCTGAATAAAAGAGTCGCAATACTCAAAAAAATTGTAACTTGGAAGAAAGGATACAACAAGGATTATCCTTCCATGTCCTTAGAATTTTATATTGTGATATTATAGAGAATATCTATTGAAAGCAATGATTGCTGAATAATAACATCATATGAATGATACTTTTAAGATTTACGTATTGAAAGAATACTTTTCTTTTCAAATAATGAAAGAAATATCGAACAACATCCTCAACCAAAGGTTAACCATTAAGGTTTCAAAGAGATGCTATTTTGAACGAAAGAATTTTATTCAATGATTAACAAATAAGGAAGTATATTGTTATTCAATTACTTTATGATTTTAAATGGATATTCATTATATAAACGAAAGAATAGAACATGTCATGAACAAAATATTTCATAAAACTGAATATGAATTATCGTTTGAGTGGGCGACCTAGTTAGGTCTCAATTAAATAATTCTTTGAAAATTTCATCAACAATTAAATTTTGCATATATAATGCACTATGGAATAATAAAAATTTGATTGGAAATAGAACTAGCAAAATAATAACTAGTTAATATCAAGCAATATTATCAACCGACTTAGAAAATGGCCAGCTCAATTGGTTTGGCACATAGTAACTAGCTAGGACGATTAGCTAGGTTTCCATTGTATTAATTAAAATTTCGGCTAGTTAGGATATTAACTAGCCATTCATGAAAACATATGCAACTAAGCATATTTCAGTTTGTTTCAAAAAAGAAAATCTCAATATCGTAACCACTAAAGAATTGTGGCTACCCAGATGATGATTTTGAAATAAAGAGTTTTCAAATTTGGGCCAAGAAAGACAATTATAACTCTGAATCGAGTGGTCTTGGCCTCGGAACAATCGATAGCCTCTTATCAAATATTTCTTGCCAATAAAAGGGTACACTCAGAGGTGTCCTCGTTCACATACTTTATCAGATCTTTAAATAGAATTGAATTCGGAATACCAATATCAAATTGATACCCTTACTATGATTTCAAAGTTCAATATATAATTTCATCCCGATTAGAAGAAAAGGATTCCCGATGAATATATGGATACTAGATCATCCATGTTTTTAACAATTTGTTAGATATTTACAATCTCGACTGAGAAGAGTAAGTATGAAAGAAGAATCAAATGAAGATATTCATTATGAATATTCATCGATGAATTGAGGGAAAATTTATATATATAAAAAAATCTCTTGGATAATTGAAATGAAGTATAAATATCTCTGAGTTGAACAAGAAGATCATAATCTATGAATGAAAGTTCGTGGATTAACTAAAAGAATTGAACAAGTCCTGATGCGGAGAAAGACTATTCAAGATGGTCACATCAGAAGTTCAAAGTAGGGAATGAAAAGGATTGCCTGATATGACTTATCAAGGCAATACGAATGATCAACAATTTGGAGGGAGTAGTGTGACGGTGAGTAAATGCCAAAATAATTCACTGATTATCCTAACCCTCGTCATCATCCGTTCGAGGATGATCCCATCTTTTCATTTTCACAATTCCATGTTTCCACTAGTGTCTCCCCCAATCATCATTTTAAAGTCACTTACTAACTTGACTTTCGCAAGCATATTTGTCATTCCGGTGTTTGACCTCGAAGGCCTTAATCATAATTATTCCAAAAGCATCTGTTAAGCTGATAGGGGCCTGCTACACGCATTCGTTACTAACTATAAGTGGCCAGTTCCTTGGTTGCTTCTTGCAATAATGTTGTGATATCTTGTTTATTCTTCTAGTATAAGTCATAGGATTGATTTTTGTTGCCAAATCTCTAGACAATTCTAGCTAGGCTTTTTAGATTACAAGCTAAGCTAATTAGCTTAGCCATTAGCTTCATTATTCTCTAGCCCTAGTTGATCATCCTACTTCCTTAGCTCACTATTTAATAAAGTAACCATGGTTAATTTTCTACCACGGTTAGTTAGTGTATTACGTTTATTTAATCATTTACGCGTTCGTTCGGTCGCTTAAACATTTTCGTAATACTTTCTCGTAAACGGTTCGCGGCGTAAATACTTTCGTATTTATTCTTTATATTTTGAAGTATCGCCTTTGGATATAAATCCGTAGGGTTTTAAATTCGTAATTATATTATGATTCCCGTAATCATCGATGGTTCGTAAATACGGTCATTTTTCAAAGTTCGTTTTCTTCGAAAATTAATAGTGTCTATATACACTCATTCGGTACGTATAATCATGTTATCAACTCCGAAACTCAATTTCTCATGCACAACATAGTGTGGGTTAAAAAGTTTTCCCCGTCTGTCAGAGTTACTATTCGTTAAGTGTTTTACAAGGTCTCAAAAATTCGAGTTATTATATTACTATTCATAAAGGTCTTTTACTGATGTCAAAAATTTGGGTTTTTATATATAATATCTCCATGAAATTCGACTTCCATGTTGAATCTGGACTGTGCATATTGGCTTACTGTTATTCTGATACTGTTGATCATATCTTACTGAAACACAATACTGTCTTATGACAGCTTGCTACCATTATGCTTAAATGACAAAGTCATTAAGCTTTGATTACCTGCAAACAAGCTTGGATAACAACATGATGGCTTGCTGTGTTGTGATCATCAAAACTAAGGAGTTACAATCTCCCCCTTTTTGATGATTACACACATTTAGGAGAATTATAAAACTCCCCCTAAATCTATGCATATCTCAGAATAACACAAATCTTAAATTAACATAATCATTTTATTATAAATTACAAACTACACTAAATGTATAACAGAACCAACCAACATAATATCATTTCATAATACCAGCATAAGATTCAACATAAAACCAAGTCTTAACATCACCAAGCAAATCAAGTCTTAAATAAACATAACCAAGTTCATAAACCAAGTAGCAAACCACACCAGATTAAACATAAACAAGTCTTAAACAAACCTTAAACAAACATAACATAAATGTCCTAAATTTCTCCCCCTTAAAGCATTAAAAAGATCTAGGTTGAGGGCTGATCAGAAGAACTATCTATTAAAACTACCACATGTTATCAATTTAAAAAAATGATAAGATAAAACATCAAAACTCACAATCAAGAAAGCAGCAAGAAACATGTAATGGCATGTCAAAATTAATAAATCAAATTAAACACAAATTATGACACTTAATAAACAATCATAGTAAGCTAACATGAAAATTGATAGTAAGCTAACATTACCAAATTTCCAAAGATAGCTTGCCATTAGACACTGCACATGCCAAGTTCTCTTTGAATGGTAGAAAATCTTGCTTCTCCAAGGGGTTTTGTAAAGATATCTGCCAATTGATATTCAGTAGGTACAAAAACTAATTCAATCTTACCTTTGGCAGCATTATCTCTCAAGAAATGGTAACGAACATCAATATGCTTTGTTCTTGAGTGATTCACCGGATTCTTTGATATGTTGATGGTGCTAGTGTTTTCACAATAGATTGGAACTTTGCCACACTTGATTCCAAAATCTCGTAGAGTCTGAATCATCCATAAAATTTGAGAGCAACAACTACCAGCTGCCAAATACTCACCTTTTGTTGTGGATAATGCAACTGAAGTTTGTTTCTTACTTTTCCAAGATACGAGACTTTGTCCTAAGTATGTACAAACACCACTTGTGCTCTTTCTATCAGTTTGACAACCTGCATAGTCAGCATCACTATACCCCACAAGATCAAATGTGCTTGTAATAGGATAAAATAACCCAAGATTAATAGTCCCACTTAAATATCAAAATATTCTTTTAACTGCATTTAAGTGTGATTCCTTAGGTTTAGCTTGAAAATGAGCACAAACACATACACTATACATGATATCAGGTCTAGAGGATGTTAAGTACAACAAACTACCAATCATACCTCTATACTTCTTGATATCAACATCTTTACCTTTCTCATCCGATGTCAGCTTGCTGTTTTGGTTCATTGGTGTAGATTTTGGCTTGACATGCTCAAATCCAAATCTAGTCAACAAGTTCTTCACATATTTTGATTGATGAACATATATGCCATCCTTTAATTGCTTAATTTGGAGTCCCGAGAAATAGTTGAGCTCACCCATCATGCTCAGGTCAAATTCACTGCACATACACTTAGAAAACCACCCGCACATAGAATCATTAGTGGATCCAAAGATTATATCATCTACATATATCTGGAAAATCAAAATATCATTACCATTTTTCCTAGTAAATAAAGTAGGATCAATTTTACCTCGAATGAAGCTATTTTTGATCAAAAACTTACTAAGCCTCTTGTACCAAGCCCTTGGAGCTTGCTTTAAGCCATATAATGCCTTATTGAGCTTGTAGACATAGTCTGGATGTTGTTCATATTCAAAACCAGGGGGTTGTTTGACATATACTTCTTCTTCCAGAAATCCATTAGGAAAAGCACTTTTAACATCCATTTGTTGTAGCTTAATCTTTTTGTAGAATGCATAGGCAAGAAGCATCCTAATTGATTCCAATCTAGCTACTGGAGCATAAGTTGGATCAAAGTCAATGCCTTCTTGTTGATTGTAGCCTTGAGCCACAAGCATTGCTTTGTTACGAGTAACAGTACCAAATTCATCCATTTTATTCTTGAAGATCCATTTTGTACCAATGATTGAAGCATTCTTTGGTGGCTTGACAAGTTCCCAAACATCACATCATTCGAATTGATTGAGTTCTTCTTGCTTAGCCGTGATCCAATTTTTATCTTCAAGTGCTTCATTGATATTCTTGGGTTCCTCTTGAGCTAGAAAAGCTACATATGCACAAAAATTTGCATTTTCTTTCCATGTCTTAAGTCCATCAATAATATCACCAATACCCTGCTCTGGAGGGTGATTCTTTACTGTTCGTGTAACTTTTGGCAATAAATGCTTTGATAAATCTTCATGAGAGGTCTTCCTTATCTTAGATGGTGGAGATAAGTCTTCACCATCATAGATTGGCATTTTATCCTTTGCTCTATTTCCTCTAGGACCATTGAAAGTCATATTTTCCATCTTTACAATTGCATCATCAACTGGAGTAGAAGCTTCTGTTTGCTGATTTCCAGAGGCAGTTTCAATTGCAGCTTGCTGTTTTCCAGAATCAATCTCTGTTTCAGCTTGCTGTTTTGAAGTAGTCTTCTGTGTTTCAGCTTGTTGTTGTCCAGCTTCACCTGCATCATCTTCCTCGTCTCAATTGTCTTGAGCACAAAACATTTTGATCCAAAAATCTTGAAGTAACTAATGTTGGGCCTCTTTTTCTTTAGCAATTCATATGGAGTCTTGTCCAAAATAGGTCTTATCAATACCCTATTCAGAACATAGCATGTTGTGTTGACTGCTTTTTCCAAAAAACTTCTAGGTAGCTCGCTTTCTTGCAACAATGTCCTTGCTGTCTCTTGCAATGACCTATTCTTGCGTTCCACCACATCATTTTGTTGTGGAGTCCTTGGAGCCGAGAATTCATGTAGTATTCCTCTTTCTTCACAATAAGTAACAAAGTCTTTTTGGAATTCACCACCGCGATCACTCCTTATACCTACAAGCTTTGTATTGAGTTTATTTTCAAGTAACTTAATTAGTCTTGCAAACTCATTAAAAGCAGCATCTTTAGTACAAAGAAATAATACCCATGTAAAATGAGAATAATCATCAACACTTACAAAATCATATTGCTCACCTCCAATACTTTTATAAGCTTCTGGACCAAATAAGTCTAAGTGCAAAAGTTGTAAGGATTTAAAAGTAGATACCATATTTTTTGCTTTGTGAGTACTTCTAATTTACTTGCCTAATTGGCATGCTGAACACACCTCAGTCTTGATATACTTGATTTTGGGTAAACCTCTGACTAGCTTCTTCTTTGAAAGCTTATTAAGCAAGTCCATGTGAGCATGACCCAATCTTCTATGCCAAACATAAGGAACTGTGTCTATTGCAGCAAGACAGCAAGCTGTTTTCTGCAACTCAAATTCCAAAATATATATATATTTCCTTCCCTTCTAGCAACTAGGGGGACTTTGTTAGTACCAATAGTAATAATGCACTTCTTAATACCAAAATCAACCTTATGACCATCATCATATAACTGACTTATACTAAGCAGATTATATTTTAGACCTTTAACATATTGAACTTTATCAATTGAAATGTATTTATTACCTATTTTACCTTTTCCAAGGATTTGAAGAGTTTTGCTATCACCAATAGTCACTCTACCATCCTTTTTCATCTGTAGATTCAAGAATTGTGATTTGTCTCCACTCATATGTCTAGTACATCCGTTATCCAAGATCCATTGAGTTGATTTGACTCGTGTGGCAAGACACATCTACAAAACAAATAAAACATCTCAACCTTATGGTACCCAAAGTTTGTTAGGTCCAACATGGTTAGCAGATAAAATATATAAAACATGTAAATCAGATTTCTTTATCCATTTTTGGATAAATCTAGGTGATTTAACTCTGCCAGCCTGATGATAGTAAGCTGTTTTCTGTTTGTTTCCTCTATGGTATGATTTCTGTCCATTCTGAACTCTGCAATGTTTTTCCAGATGCCCTTTATTTCCATATATGTTGCATATCTTCCAAGGTATAGCATAATCATAGGGTATGCCATGTTTTCCTTCATATCTTAGAGCTTTGTCCTTCTTGTTGGCATTCATTCCAATTCCTTCTCTGACCAATGGAATATTTATGTTGTTCATCATTGATTTGAGACTCTCTTCTCCTTGAACAAAAGATCCCATGCCCCTTATCAGATCCTCAACTTCCTTTGTGAGTAGATCAATCTTTTCAGCTTGCTGACTTATAATATCAGCTTGCTGAGATCGTTCTTTTGCTTGATTTGAAGGTTCTGCATTTATTCATTCTCTGAGTTTGAACAACTCCAAACATTCATCTCTTGCTTCAATCTCCTTCTTTAACTCTGTGATCTCCATTAAGTGAGTATTGTTTCTTTTGAGGAGAATTTTGTTGAAGTTTTCCACATGTCTGACTTTGGCTTGAAGATCCTTGATTTCTGCCTCTTTGTCAACTTGTGTAGGTACTTTCTTGTCAATCCAAGTATCCACTTTGCTCATCAGATCTTGTACCATTGGCTTGAGATAATTATTCTTCTCTTTTAGCTTGCTATTTTCAGCTTTAAGAGAATGATATTCTCCCATAGATACATCCTCACATTCCTGCATGGTTAGTGGTTCCAACACAATATTTTCAGAAGATAAATATTTACAAGAGTTTACCTCACTCTGATCTTCTTCTGAATCACTTTCTAGGTAGCCACTTTCTGAATTTCCACGAACAGAATCATCATCAAGTCCAACTAGGACAAGATTAACCATGTCTCCACTTGAATCATCACTGGAAATTGAGTCATCATCACTCTAAGTCATTAGAGCATTAGCTTTCTTCTTATCCTTGAAGATAGTTTGATGTTTTGACTTCAATTTGTTGTAGTCCCGCTTATAATGGCCTGGCTTTCCATATTCAAAGCATGTCTGATCTTTAGAATCCTTGTTGGGCTTCTTGTTGTTGGAAAATCTGCCTTTATCTAATTTCAGCAGGTTCTTCTTCTCGATCATCTTTCTGATCTTCCTCGATATTAAGGCTAATTCTTCATCTGACTCATCTTCAGATTCCAGTAAGCTGTTATCACTGTGAAGGGTTAACTGCTTCATTTGAGCAACTGGAGCTTGTATACAACTTGATTGGCTTTCCTTGATTTTGCTTTCAAATTGTTCCAGTTCTGCAAAAACAGCCAATTGATCCATAGTATCAATAGTTGGAGAGGATTCCAAAGTTGTTACCTTTGGTTCATAGATAAAAGGCACTGCACTAAGTATCTTAATGTTAATTTCCTCTTAAGGGATATGTTTGCCAAGTTGCTTTAAAGCATTCAGATTTGTCTAAAATCTAGCTTGATTTTCTCGAATAGTTTCTCCATCTTGAAGCTTGAAATTTCCAAAATTATTCATTAGTTTGCTCAATTTCACCTTCCTTAAGCTCTTGGATCCTTCGTGATACAGTTCGAGAGTATCCCATATCTCTTTAGCTGATTTGCATGAAGAGACTTTATCACATTCACTAGGGCATAACCCGTTCATGAGAGAATTCCTAGCCTTTCCATTAAAGTTGTATTTGATTAGTTCAGTATCTATGAGATCATCAATGTCTTTCACTTTGCCTTCTTTGTCCTTGAACTCAAATAGACTGTAATAACCCCAATTTTTGGAATTTTTGAAACCCTGATGAATAGTAACTTTTGCTGATGATGCTGATTAAGGAAAATTATCAGACCACACTATATAGGATTACTGTTATGGAAATTCTAAGATTGTATTAGTATTCCATAAAGTAAATAAGTGTATGTAAAGATCGTCAGAATCCAAATTCGAACACTTTGATTTTTCCCGAAAATCCACCAGATACCGAAAGAATTGAGTATAAGGTAACATGATTAAAATGATTTTAATTCAAGGATTATAAGAGGGGATTATAAAAGGAATATAAAATATTGAGAAAGGTTTAGGGGAACCCAAGTAATAAGATCCCGGGTATGATCCCTCAAACGATAAATGTAACACCCCCAAATCCGGGGTCGGGGATCGGGGTTGTCACGAGTTCCATTTCCCTTAATAACACCCAATCTTAATAAATAATCAACTACTCGGTACTGTGACCCCACAATAAACACACACACCACAAGTTATAGTCTCAGAGATGAATATCCAAAAAAATAATCACAAGTCGTTTTATTCCACAATTATATGCCAATACACCTTAAAAGGATTTCTGAATAAATTTACATTTCTTTGCCATTATTACAATTGATAAAGATACATAAGTTTGGTACATCAAAAGTTGAAAGCCTAGCCTATTGGTAGTTCCTACCTCGGCTATAGCGACATCAACGCCTATAGAAAACTGCGGAACGTTTCCTAATCGCTTGCGAATCGGGAGCTTGGTCCCGTTCATCTTTTCTATCTGTTGTTGTGTGATGAAAGAAGAAAGCAAGGGTGTGCAGCAAGCCCACCAAAATAATATGTATAATTATTAACAATATATGAGCCTTCTCATAGTACTCATGAAAGTCTTGGTCAAAAGAAATGAACCAAGTTTGATATCTTAATGCGATGAAGTCGCAAAATATTCAGTATATGTATATATATACTTTTCACAATCTTTGAAATCCTCTGACGTGTATAATATACACAGAGTTCCATTTTATAACTGTATAAAAATATCGTTGCAAGGTGATCTCATATATCTAACCTTGTCTCAACGTTTTTCCGAAAATCTTTGACACGCACAAGATAATCATTTACTAGATATAAGTTTAAAAGATGAAGTTACAAGATACTCCAATATACTTATATCTTTCTGAATACTACTTGAACTACCACCGTTCAAGTTAACATAGATGAGAATACAATATGAGACTTGAATAGATTCAATCTTTGAAATATTATTGAATGAAATGAAGTTACGAGATACTTCATTAAGTCCCGATATATATATATATATATATATATATATCCATATATATATATCTCATACATTTCCTGAAAACCTCTGTCATGTAAAGTATGAACAGAGTTGCAATATCCAATGAATTTTGGAAAGAAAAGAATTTTGGCATAAACCCGATATCTTGCTGATCAGGCAAAGATACCAATAAGTAACCTTTTCTACTAGTAGATGGATGAATCCCCCACCGGTCATCACCCTGGTCATATTAGGACCTTGTGTTGGACCGCCACCCGGCCTCTTACGCGTTGATGGACTGCCACCCAGCCATTTACACTTTGATAGACCGTACCCCGGCCTGTCGCTTATGCCGACTCAATTAGATGGACTTACTTCCCGAATGTTGGGTAAGTAATCAATTCATTTATCAAAACAGCAACCTTTTTGCGAATATAAAATACACCACAGAGCCGGATCCCTTAGATTTTTGAGCGAGTATTCAAGTCCCCTTCAAAAAGGAAGATCTTAAATTTGAAAACGAGTTTTGGGATCCGCTCTAACCTTTTAAAATCATTTTGAAGACTCGAAAACACTTTAAAGAGTGTTTGGAGTATTGCTGATTTAATAAAGTAAATCAGTCCCGATATATTAAAAAATATCCGAATACTATTAAATATTATTCCCATAAGGATAATCTCTATATAAATAACTTGAGGTAGAAGTTGTAAAACTTATACTTCAAATGAGTATTAAATAACCAAAGATATACTTATACGAAAGTACTATCTTTATTTGAATAATCAAAAATAAGTTTGATTATCGACACCTTATTCTCTAATAAAATAAAGAATATATTTCAGTAAATAATCGGAGTCATAGGTCCTCAAATGAATATTCAAGTAATGTTCATTAAATAATATGAAGTTATCGAATAAACCTTATTTGATTAATAGTTTTTAAAAACCATATCAATATATATATATATATATATATATCATATACTCGGGAACATCTACTCCCGGTTTTAGAAAAGGGTTCACCTTTGGGTCCCCTATACTCAGGGTATACGCAACTACTGCTTATCTCTAGCATAGGTATTATGCAACTAATAAGCATTTGAACCAACAGATATATAAGTCAAGAATACGAAACAGGCATGCATATATACCATATCACATGCTCCAATATATCGCAAAAATTTGCTAATAACAAATATGCATTTATCACAAGATCATGCATATACACATATACATCACAACAACAGTTATACGGGTAGAAAACTTGCCTGAGTGCTCCCGGATAGACTTAAGCTTAGAGTGGGTCCGATAACCTATGAACAACAACATAAGTCGGAATTATACCCCGGTCGCTTAAGAAACTAGACTTTAACCATTTAGAGTCCTAATGTTCGCTTTCGCGCTTAACGATTTACTTAAGTCGCTCGAGTACCCTCGGCTCCACCATTTTTAATAAATTAACCATTAAGGGTTTTAAGGAGATTCTTTTGCGAGTACCTTACCAACTGCCTAATACACTTTACATAATTGTTTCTTACCCCAATTAGTCATTTAAGGTCCTTAACCAAGTTTTCAAAATAAGGCAAGGGGTAATGTTTCATTCGCGAAATGTCGTTACTTAAAACGGCCGTTTCTCCTAAACCGTACATCGGAATCAAATGAACCACATATCAAAACGAAGCTCGTAACATGAACTATCTAAAGATGGCAATGGTCAAAACCTAGGAGGGAGTTCTCGGGTCCTAATGTTATGAACAAAAGCAGTCTAAAGTAAATCGGACATTACGACGGCTATGTTTACGCGATTTCCCAAATTTAAACCAATCCAAATCAATCACCAATCAATCCCAATTCATTCATACAACCAACATCCATCCAAAACACACTACAACAGTCCCAACACCTCAAGTTCTTCCAATTTATGTTATTCTCATCATGAACTTAAACTATACTTAATTCTTTTAACAAATCAACAAGATTCAACATTCATACCACTACCACTCCAACCCAAACTCTAAACAAACAAGCTTCATGCTTCACATATACTATATTACTCATAACCATTCCTAAGTACTCAAAACTAAAGCTAGGGTTTGGAGTTTATACCTTCTTGAAGCTTCTTAACACAATCACAAGAGCTTTGAATGCCTAAAGAACCTTGATCATTGCTTGTATAACCTTAAACTTTCATAAAAATTCAAGAAACTAAAGTTATTTCTTTGAAAGTTACTATTCACCATCTTCTTCCTTGAATTATTGGAAGAGATTGTGAAGGAATTTGAAGCTTAAACTCATGGAATAGCTATATCTATGCATAAGGAGTACTAGATAATTATCTTACCAATTAAGGAAGCTTGGAACTTGAATTTTGAAATTCTTCTTCTTGAAAATGGGGAAAAGCCGAGAGCAAGCTTGGAAGAAAGAGATGATTTTGTGTTTTTGCTTTGATTTGTTTTTGGTTGGTTGTTTTTGTTTAGATTTTGGTTAATTACCTTAATAACCTTGAACTTTGTGTGGTTATCATTCATCCACACCTCCTTCCCTCCTATGTCATGCTTATGATGTCATCATCCCTTACTTGCCCTCTTCTTATTGGTTGGATGACCTCATCATCCCTAACCTCCTTGATTAACTTCCTAATTGTTTGCCTAATGACCGCTGATCTGTTATACGGTTCGCTTAACTTTCGTTCTCGTTTCTCGTTTGAGGGTTTATACCCGGGATCTTATTACCTGGGTTTCCTTAACCTTTCTCAATACATTATAATCCTTTTATGATCCTCTCTTATAATCCTTTATTTTAAATCCTTTTTATCCTGTTACCTTATATTCAATTCTTTCCGTATCTAGTGGATTTCTGGGAAAAATCAAAGTGTTCGGATTTGGATTCTGACGATCTTTACATACACTTATATACCACATAGAGTACTAATAATATCTCAGAAGATCAATAAAAGAACCCATACATAGTGTGGCATGAAAAGTTTTCTCATTCAGCATAATCTGCAAAATCACTATTCATAAGGGTTTCAAAAATTTCAAAAAATTGGGGTTATTACAGTCTCCCCTCCTTAAAAGGATTCCGTCCCGGAATCAGATGGAAAATGAATAGGGATACTCTCTTAGCATTACACTTTCTAACTCTCAAGTAAATTTTCCCACATTGCGGTTCTTCCATCAAACTCTGAATAGTTTGATAACCCTTCTCCTAAGCACTTGTTCCTTTTTCAATCTATAACCCTTCCTGGTCGCTCCATATAGGTTACGTTCTGGTTGCATGTCTACGCGCTCATATGCCCCTATTTATCTGGCATCCGAATTACACTTCCTTAACATTGATACGTGAAACACGTTATGACTTGCTACATGTTCTGGGGTAAGGCTAGCTCATATGCTAACTTCCCAATACTTCTTAATATATCCAAGGGTCCGACAAATTGTGGACTTAGCTTTCCTTTCTTTCTGAATTTCATCAATCCTTTCCAAGGGTTTCCAAGGGGATACCTTTAACAACACTAGGTCCCCTAATTCCTATTCTTTGTCCTTTCGTGTTAAATCAACATACTTATCATGTCCATCTTGGGCTACTACCAGCCGTCCTCTGATTAGATCTATCATATCCTTGGTCCTTTGGACCACTGCTGGTCCGAGCATCTTGCGCTATACAACTTCATCCTAACATAAGGGAGATCGACATTGTCTTCCCTCAAGGATCTCATAAGGCGATATCTCAATACTGACATATGATCTATTGTCGTAAGAAAACTCAATCTGTGTTAAGTGATCATTCCAATTTCTTTCAAATCTATTGCACAGACTCTCATTATAGCTTTTAGCATTAGAGCTTTTACTTCTCAATACCCATTCTTTTCCAGTTTGTAATTGCTACTACCTTCTGTTCCTAGTATTATACTGGTTATACTTTTGCTTGTTAGCGTTCTATAACCTTTTAATAACCACGTCAACCTTGGTATCACGAATGTGCTTCCATTCTGAATACCACCATAACTTTACTACTCCTTTTTCAGCTGTTTCCATTTTCCAAAATTTGATCAATCATATAAAAGTAAAGGAATTTTTTGAGAGATCACTATGATCATGAACACTTGTTCTATTGCATAGTTAGTACAGAAGGTGGCCATCCTTTAGTACTTGACAAGCAATTAAATAATAGCTGGTATCCTACTCGGCTTCTATCACACAGATAGATAGTCATTCGGCAATACCTCCCCTTCTGGAAGGGTTGTTCTTCTCAGTTTATATGAAATGAAAAGAAGAGAAAAGAACGAATTGAAGAGAATTGTATATATGAAAAAAAATATACTGCCATAAAATATCTGGCTTGGAACCTACCTCTGAACTATAGAGGTTTGTCATAGGAGAACAAAACATATATGTATTTATATCAACATCAAGTATTATAGCATCGTATTTCACATGCCTAAATATTTTTGCTATTCCGTCCATCATTCTATGGACCCATGCTCTTCCTCGAGCTTATACACAATCACCTTTGAAACTCCCTCGATATCGAAAATTGAATCTGGGATCTCATTCTAGACTTCATCGTTACTAGAATTCTATGCTTGCACCGCAACCTTCCTCATATAGTAATACGACTCTCTTTTCATAAGAGGGAATAAATATTCAATAGGTAGATACTCTACTTAATTAGTCTATCAATGATAACTTATACACTACCACGACCCGATTAGTGGTACTCAATCTCAACATCCATTCCAATACAACTCTCACGGTTGTAATCAGCTCATTACTCGCAGAATCATTGCTGCATTACTATGGTCCACCACTGACCTACTGTCGTCATTCACTTTCCATGAAATCTTAATATCTAACCATACGGAGTCCATACATGTCGTATAGAATACTTCTAAGGAGTTAACATAACCACCAATCATAATTCATGAAGAACACTCCAAACTCTGACGTACTTTCATGACATGAAGTAGATAAAATTGCAGAAGAGTTTCAGTCAAAGCAACGATAGCAGGTGTAACACCCCCAGATCCGGGGTCGGGGATCCGGGTTGTCACGGTCTTTCTTTCCACAATATCACTTCACTTAATTAATAATAAATAACCTCATACTGTGACCCCACACTAACACACACCACAACCCGTTATAGTCTCAGAGATGAAATTGAAATAAGTACAAGTCTTTGAATCCACAATTTAAAATTTTTACAACCCAAAACGATTACTTGATAATTTACAGTTAATTGCCATTATCTGCCACAAGTTATAATTATACATAATTTGATTCTCAAAAGTAGATGGTCTAAACTACAATGGATCTACCTCTGCAGCTATAGCAGCTACAACATCAGCGGGAAGACGCGGGACGCTTCCCACGCGCTTGCGCTGGGTCTGCTGGAGTCTGGCCATCTCTCCTAACTGTTGTTGTGTGATGAAGAAATAAAGCAAGAGTGAGCCTTACAGCTCGCAAGATAATACATAGTGATAACAATAATATAAGTATCTAAATGGATACTTACTAGAATCTCTATCATGCGTAAGATAATTACTTACTAGATATAAGTAAAAACAAGGAATGAAGTTACCAATACTTCACCACACTTATATCTTATATAAAGCTACTTGAACTGCCACCGTTCAAAGTATTATAGGTTTTAAGAAAACATCCCATAGATGAGACCACAAGTTAAGACTTGAATAGATTCAATCTTTGAAAGATTATTGAATGAAAAAGTTATGAGATACTTTATTTAGTCCCGGTATATATATATCCACATATATATACCCCTTTAAACATTTCCTGAAACCTCTGTTATGTAAAGTATGAACAGAGTTTGAAACATCCAATGAATTTTGGAAAGGAAAAGAATTTTGGCATAAACCCGATATCTCGCTGATCAGGCAAAGATACCAATAAGTAACCTTTTCTACTGTAGATGGATGAATTCCTCACCGGTCATCACCCTGGCCGCATTAGGACCTCGCGCTAGACCGTACCCCGGCCCCTCACGCGTTGATGGACTGCCACCCAGCCACTTACACAATAATAGACCGTACCCCGGCCTGTCGCTTATGCCGACTCAATCAAATGGACTTACTTCCCGAACATTGGGCAAGTAATCAAATTGTTTTCTCAAAATAGCAACCTCGTTGCGAATATAAAATACACCACAGAGCCGGATTCCCCAGGTTTTGAGCGAGTATTTAAATCCCCTTAAAAGGAAGATCTTAAATATAAAAAAAAGAGTTTTGGGATCCGCTCTGACTTTTAAAAATCATTTTGAAGACTCGAAAACACTTTAAAGAGTGTTTGGAGTAAAGCTGATTTAATGAAGTAAATCAGTCCCCTGAATATTTAGAAAATGACTGAATATTATTATTTAAATAATATTCCCATAAAGAATAGTCTTTATAAAAATAATTGAAGTAGAAGTATTAAAATTTATACTTGAAACGAGTATTAAATAACCAAAGATATACTTATATGAAAGTATTATCTTTATTTGAATAATCGAAAATAAGTTTGATTATTGACATCTTATTCTTTAATAAAATAAAGAATATATCTCAGCAAATAATCGGAGTCATAGATCCTCAAATGAATATTCAAATAATATTCAATAAATAAAATAAGCTGAGTCATAATACCTCGAATGAATATTATAAATAATATTCATTAAATAAAATAAAGGAGTCATACATCCTCAAATGAATATTCAAATAATATTCAATAAATAATATAAAAGAGTCATAAGCCCTCGAATGAATATTCAAATAATATTCAATAAATAATATAAAAGGAGTCATAAGTCCTCGAATAATATTCGAAATAATATTCAATAATAAAATAAAGTTTAAAGTTATCGAATAAACCTTATTCGATTAATAGTTTGGAAAACTATAACCATATATATATATATATAAATATATATATATATATATCCATATCCATATATACAAGATTACTCGGGATCCTCGACTCCCGGTTTTAGAAAATATTTTCACCTTTGGGTCCCTATACTAAGGGTATATGCAAGATACCGCTATCCTCTAGCATAGGTATTATCAACTGAACCAACATATATATATTTCAAGAATATGAAACAGGCATGCATATATACCATATCACATGCTACAATATATCGCAAGAATTTGCTAAATAACCAACATGCATCTATCGCAAGATAATGCATATACAAGTGTATTCATCACAACAACAGTATAACGGATAGAATACTTGCCTGAGCGACTTGGGGGTGAGAAAGGCTCGGGACGAGTCTGATAACCTATAAACAAGTAAGTTGGAATTAAACCAAAATCACTTGTAAATCTATGATTTAACTAACTTAGACTCTAATGCTAGTTTTGCGCTCACCGATTCGCTTAAGTCACTCGGGTACCCTCGGCTCCACCATTTTTAATAATTTAACCTTTACGAGTTTTAAAGCGATTCCTTCGCGAATGACTTACCAACTGCCTAACACACTTACCATAAATGTTTCATACATTAA
Organism: Apium graveolens; assembly: GCF_009905375.1. Classification (NCBI taxonomy): domain Eukaryota; kingdom Viridiplantae; phylum Streptophyta; class Magnoliopsida; order Apiales; family Apiaceae; genus Apium; species Apium graveolens. Next base: position 290,831,634 of record NC_133649.1, on the reverse strand, counting down.
TTCACCCTTTTTGGTCTTTAACCTACATTCCAAAGTAAGGCGAGGGAAAAAGTTTCGTCCGCGAAACGCCGTTACTTGAAACGGTCGTTTCTCCTAAACCGTAAATCGGAATCGGACGAACTACATATCAAAACGAAGCTCGTAACATGAGCTATCTAAACATGGCAGTGGTCACAATCTAGCAGGGGGTCCTCGGGTCCTAATGCTATGCACAGAAACAGTCCAAAGAAAATCGGACGTTACGACGGCTATGTTTACGTGATTTCCAAATTTTAACCCATTCACAAACAACCCAAATCAACCTCAAATCCAACATACAACCATCCTCCATCCTTATCACATCATAACCACCCCAACCAATTCAATTTAATCTTTCATACTTATGCTTAAACTTAACTTTAATCATTCTTAAGTTCTTTTAAATCAAAACCACAATAATTACCATTCCATTCACTACCATACCAAATCTCAAACTCTAAATCATAACAACAAGATACAATATCAACCCACTACTCAAAATCACCTTATAATATATATGAACCTAGGGTTTGGAAATGGTATACCTTCCTTGAAGTGGTGGGTGGAGCTAGGAAGCCTTAAGAAACTTTGAGAAGCCTTAGGAAAGCTTGGATCAATTTAGGATGCTTGGATCTTGATTTTGAAAAAATCTTGCCTTTTAAAAATGTAAAAGCCGAGAGCTAAGATGAAGAACAATTGCCTTGGTTGTTTTTGATTTTTGATGAAATGATTTTGCTAGCTTGGTTGGCTTGATTTGTATTTGATTTAGTAAATTACCACCTTGCCCTTGAATTTGTGTGGTCCTTATTCAACCACACCTCCTTCCTTCCCATGTCATGCTTACCTCATCCTCATGATGTCATCCTTCCTTCCTTGTCTTCTTTCTATTGGTTGGATGACATCATTCCCATTAATCCCTTTGATTAACTTCCTAATCGTTTGCCTAATGACCGCTGATCTGTTATACGGTTCGCTTAACTTTCGTTCTCGTTTATCGTTTGAAGGATCATACCCGGGATCTTATTACTTAGGTTCCCTTAACCTTTCTCAATACATTATATTCCTTTTTATGATCCTCTATCATAATCCTTTAATTTAAATCCTTTTTATCCTGTTACCTTATACTCAATTCTCTCCGTATCTTGTGGATTTCCGGGAAAAACCAAAGTGTTCGGAATTGGATTCTGACGATATTTACATACACTTATATACTTCATAGAGTACTAATAATATCCCAGAATATCCATAACAGAACCCCTACATAGTGTGGCGTGAAAAGTTTTCTCATTCAGCTAAAACACTATTCACAAGGGTTACAAAAAGTTGAAAAATTTTGGGGTTATTACAGTCTCCCCTCCTTAAAAGGATTCCGTCCCGGAATCAAACAGAAAACAAATGGGGGTACTTTTCTAGCATTGTGCTCTCTAGTTCCCAAGTTGATTCTTCCACATTATGATTCTGCTATAGTACTCTGACTAGCTTGATCACTTTGCTCCGAAGCACCTGCTCCTTCTTATCCATAATCCTTACTGGCTTCTCCACGTAAGTTAGATCTGGCTGCATATCCACCTGCTCGTACTCCACTATGTGCCTGGCATCCCGATGATACCTCCTTAGCATTGACACATGGAACACATTATGAACTTGTTGCAAATTAGGGGTAGGGCTAGCTCGTAAGCTAACTTTCCAATCCGTCTTAATATCTCGAAAGGTCCAATGTATCTTGGGCTTAGTTTTCCTTTCTTTCCGAACCTCATTAATCCCTTCCAAGGGGATACTTTCAACAGTACTAAGTCCCCTACTTCATATTCCTTGTCCTTTCGGGCTAGGTCTGCATATTTCTTCTGTCTGTCTTGGGCTGCTACAAGTCGCCCTCTGATAAGATCCACTATATCTTTGGTCCTTTGGACCACTTCGGGTCCGAGCATCTTCCGCTCTCCTACTTCATCCCAGTATAAGGGAGATCGACACCTTCTTCCGTACAAGGCCTCATAAGGCGGCATTCCGATGCTAGCATGAAAGCTATTGTTATAAGAAAACTCGATCAACGGCAGGTGATCATCCCAACTTCCTTTAAGGTCTATTGCACAGACTCTCAACATATCCTCTAGTGTCTGGATGGTCCTTTCACTCTGTCCATCCGTTTGGGGATGGTACGCGGTACTCATATTTAACTTGGTCCCCGCACATTCCTCAAAACTCCTCCAAAATCTGGAGTTGAACCTTGGGTCTCGGTCTGAGACAATGGACGCTGGGACTCCATGTCGCGTTACTATTTCCTTAAGGTAAATGTCCACCAGTCTATCGACTGTGTATCTCTCATTGATAGGAATGAAATGAGCTGACTTTGTCAGTCGGTCTATAATTACCCAAATGGCGTCGTGATTGGCTTTCGTCCTTGGCAAGCCTACAACAAAATCCATCGCTATCTGTTCCCATTTCCATTCGGGAATCTCCAGGGGTCGCAAAAGTCCACTGGGTCTCTGGTGCTCTGCCTTTACTCTTTGGCAAGTCAAACACTTGTTTACCCATTCTGCTACGTCCCTCTTCATGTTGGGCCACCAGTAATATTCCTTCAAATCCCTATACATCTTGGTACTTCCCGGGTGAATGGAATACCTTGAACTATGGCTTTCATCCAAAATCTCATCTTTAAGTTCTTGAACATTCGGAACCCAAATTCGGTAGGAATACCTCATTATCCCTTTATCATCTTTCTCAGTATGGATCTCCTCTCCAGTCATTGACTTTCTGTCTTCATTCATTATTTTCTCTTGGCACAATCTGATCTTTTCCAATAATTCTGGCTGCATTGAGATCTCAAAAAGCTTTTCAGTTCCGGTTCCGGTTACCTTTACCTCTATTTCCATTTTCTCAAAATCCCTTATCAACTCTTCCGAAGTCGTTATCATTCTGAGTCTTTCCTTTCTACTAAGGGCATCAGCCACCACATTGGCTTTCCCTGGATGATAGAGAATCTCACAATCATAGTCCTTGATTAGTTCTAACCATCTCCTCTGGCGCATGTTGAGCTCTTTCTGCGTAAATATGTACTTGAGGCTCTTATGGTCTGTGAAAATCTCGCACTTCTCTCCATACAAGTAGTGCCTCCAAATTTTTAAAGCAAATACTATTGCTGCGAGCTCAAGGTCATGAGTAGGATATCTAACCTCGTATTCCTTCAATTGTCTCGACGCATACGCAATAACTTTACCGTGCTGCATAAGCACACATCCTAATCCTTTGTGCGACGCGTCACTATATATCACAAAATCTCCTTTTCCATCCGGCAATGCCAATACCGGAGCCGTTATCAACCTTTTCTTTAATTCCTGAAAACTGTTCTCGCATTTCTCCGTCCATTCAAACTTCTCTGTCTTACGAGTAAGTCGTGTCAAAGGGGCTGCGATCTTCGCAAAGTCCTGTACAAATCTACGATAGTAGCCGGCCAATCCTATGAAACTCCTCACCTCTGTGGGTGTGGTTGGCCTTTCCCAATTTGAGACCGCCTCTATCTTGGAGGGGTCGACCAATACTCCTTCTTTATTGATCACATGTCCTAAAAACTATACTTCATTCCGCCAGAATTCACACTTCGAGAATTTGGCATATAACTGCTCCTCTCTGAGTATTCCTAGAGCTATCCTCAAATGCTCTGCATGTTCTGCCTCAGTCCTTGAGTAGATCAAAATATCATCGATAAAAACTATCACACACTTGTCCAAGTACTTCTTAAATACTCTATTCATTAAATCCATGAAAGCCGCTGGGGCGTTGGTTAGTCCAAAGGACATTACCAAGAACTCATAATGCCCATACCTGGTACGGAACGCTGTCTTGGAAATATCTTCAGGTTTAATCTTTAGTTGGTGATATCCAGTTCTCAGGTCGATCTTGGAAAAATAAACAGCATCCTTTAGCTGGTCGAACAGATCGTCTATTCTAGGTAATGGGTACCTGTTCTTTATGGTTAGCTTGTTCAACTCTCGATAGTCTATGCACAACCTCATGCTCCCATCTTTCTTTTTAACAAATAAAACTGGTGCTCCCCACGGAGACACACTGGGTCTTATCATACCCTTATCCAAGAGTTCCTGCAATTGGATAGCTAATTCCTTCATTTCTAACGGGGCTAACGGGTAAGGTGCTTTTGAAACTGGCGCCGTCCCTGGGGCCAACTCAATAGCAAATTCAATCACTCTATCGGGTGGTAATCCCGGAAGGTCTTGGGGGAATACATCTTCAAATTCGTTGACTACTGGAATATCTTGTAAGTTGGGCACCTCCTTCTGTGTGTCCACCACATAGGCTAGGTAGGCCTCACTTCCTTTTCGTAGCATCCTTTTGGCCTGAGCCATGGTCAAAAATTTCTGCGTCTGCCTCTTTCCTCTAAATATAACTTCTTTCTTCCCGGGGATATTTAACTTAACTTTCTTCCCTTTACAGTCTATCTGAGCATCGTTGCTAGATAGCCAGTCCATCCCCAAAATCACATCAAACTCCCCTAATTTAAAAGGAATCAGATCAACACTGAAAGATTGCTCCCCTATGCCTATCTCACAGGCGGGGTGAATCTGGTTAACAGGAATAATTTCATGATTGGCTATTTCTACTTGTAAGGGTTCTATCAAGGGTTTAGCCTTAAGTCTTAACTTACGCGCAAAGTCCTTTGATATAAAAGATTTAGTTGCTCCCGAATCAAATAAAACATTTGCACTGACTGAATTTAGAGAAAGGGTACCTGCTATCACATCTGAATCTTTCATAGCATCCTGGACTGTCATGTTGAAAGTCCTCGCAGTAGGTGGCTTATTAGAAGCAGCCCTGCTTGCTCCCGAAGCTGCTGGTTTGTTCATTGGGCATTCCTTCTTCCAATGACCCGAGCGTCCACACTGATGACAATTGGTGGTTGGAACGACGGCAGGGGTTAATGATGGGCACTTATTTGAATAGTGGCCCTCCCGACCGCACTTAAAACAGGTTACTGGCCTTCCTTTACACTCCCCAGTGTGATTCCTTCCACATATGTTACAGGCTGGCAATGGGGGTCGAGATTGGTTGGGATAGGACATTCTTGACTTCTGGCCGCCCTGGCTCACACTCACACTCATTGGCCGCTTAAACCCAGTGTTCCTTCCTGGTAGGGACACTGCTCCTCGATTAAATCTAGTTGGGAAGCTCCTTCCTGCGGAACCTCCACCCATGCTCATACTTTTCCTCTTTATTCCTTTCTCCTCTCTTTCCTTCTGCATCTGTTCACTTCCAACTTCTACAATCGTTGCCTTTTGCACCAGAGTGGCATAGTCCGTAAGCTCAAGGATTGCCACCCTATTCTGAATCCATGGTTTCAGTCCCTGCTGAAACCTCCTAGCTTTCTTTTCCTCAGTGCTTACAAACTCCGGCACAAACCTTGATAACTCAGTAAATTTCGCTTCGTACTCTGCTACAGACAAGTTATTCTGCTTTAGCTCCAAGAACTTGAGCTCCATCTGGTTTTCCATAAACCTCGGGAAATACTTTCCCAGAAACAACTGACTAAATCTCTCCCAGGTTATTATAGCATCTGTCTCCATGTTTTTCTTGGCCTCCCACCAGTAGTTAGCTTCTCCTTTCAGAAGGTAGGTAGCAAATACAGTTTTCTGTGCCTCATCGATACTCAAAATCTCAAAAGATTTCTCCATTTCCTTTAACCATGCCCTTGCCTCAACTGGGTCGGCTGATCCGTGGAACTCAGGGGGCTTTAGGGACTTAAAAGCCCTGAAAGAGTTTGCCACTGCATTGTTACTTCCTTGAGGGGGTGGGTTGGGTTGACGTTCTAAATTCTGCCTTAGGAGTTGCATAAACTGACCCATGGGATCCATGCCTGGGTTTGGTACTGGTTGCTCAACCTCGGTTTCTCCTTCTTCAGCCTCTATCTCAAATCCCTCAACATCATATGTTTCCTCTTCTTCTTCATACAGGGAGTCATCCTGTTCCACATAATCCTCATCTTCCTCTTCACTGTGTTCTTGGTTTCTATTGTCCTGATTATGGCTTCCCTGGTCCTCAGACCCAGGGTTCGCCCTAGTTCCAATCTTTCTTGGCGGCATGATTCTGATAATAATAAAAACAATTATTTGGAAAATTCAACGTTAGGTCATAATCATATAAAACATTGTGCCTTGCACAGCTCTTATAATGGGGAGAACGTATAACGCAGTTCTATTATTTTAAGAAAGTTCTAATACGAAGTGCAGTAATAATAATAATAAAACAGTGATCCCGTCACTATGGAACTGAACTGAAAGGAAACAAATATATACATAATGCGAGAATACATAGTTTGATCTGGTCAAAAGTACAACAGTGCTACAGTCATCTGTCCCAAAAGTGATACACAAGAGTCTATCTGTCTAGTCAGAAAAAGGGATGCTATATACAAGTCAACTATCCCGGAAAATTGGCTCTTACTAAGGCCTCGGCTAACTAGACAACTAGACTATTCCATCATCAATCCTGAATCACACACCGGAACGGGTCAGCTCCCAAACCCTTTCCATCGCACGACGGAAGATATAGTCGGCCTGCCGCCTGGAGATCCTACCATGCCTGTCCCCCTGGAGAGATCTGAGTCTCGCTCGGGACGTAAGATCTATCCCCGTAAGCTCCCTCCTCAAGGATCGGGGTATAGAAGCCCTGGTCTCATAAGCTCGGGTACGCCTACCCGCCCTCTCTGCATCCAACTCCCTCCTGGCCTCATCCAGTCGGGCCTCGGCAACAGCCACTCGGGTCCTCAAAACATCCTGAACATATCCATGAGCTAACGAAGACTGCCTCTGGGCAGGGTCAAGAGGTGGTGAATCCGGAGCCGCTGAGGGTGCCTCCTCGGTCTGCCTAGGCTCGGAAGTATGGGTCTCTGAGCTGTCATCATCAGGAATCCAAGATAGTGGTGGAGGGGTAGGGGCTCTGACCACCGGAAGTGTGGGTAAAGGGATACCAGCATACACTACCATAGGTCCAACACGCTCCTCAGCTACTGGGACCTCATCCGGGTCCTCCTCATCTGGAATAGCAATAACCTCTGTCTCTGACTCCTCTGAGGGGTCCTCCTCATCTGAAATAGCAATGACCTCCGTCTCAGGCTCCTCTGAGGGGTCCTCCTCATCCTCCTCCATCTCAGGCTCCTCCTGATCCTCAACATCTAGCAATGCCTCATCATGCTCACGCTCGAACATCTCGGGGTCCTCCATCTCAGGCGCCTACACATTAAACGAGCTAAATTACTATCATGATACTTATAAGGGTTCCCGTAAGGGTTTTAACTGTCAGCACTACTTTAAGTAGTCCGACCATGAACTTGGCAAGAGTTCTTATTATCTTTGTGAATTTATTATTATATCGTCGCATCATCTCTGAGGTTTATAACGCTTAGCTCTGATACCATTTCTGTAACACCCCCAGATCCGGGGTCGGGGATCCGGGTTGTCACGGTCTTTCTTTCCATAATATCACTTCACTTAATTAATAATAAATAACCTCATACTGTGACCCCACACTAACACACACCACAACCCGTTATAGTCTCAGAGATGAAATTGAAATAAGTATAAGTCTTTGAATCCACAATTTAAAATTTTTACAACCCAAAACGATTACTTGATAATTTACAGTTAATTGCCATTATCTGCCACAAGTTATAATTATACATAATTTGATTCTCAAAAGTAGATGGTCTAAACTACAATGGATCTACCTCTGCAGCTATAGCAGCTACAACATCAGCGGGAAGACGCGGGACGCTTCCCACGCGCTTGCGCTGGGTCTGCTGGAGTCTGGCCATCTCTCCTAACTGTTGTTGTGTGATGAAGAAATAAAGCAAGAGTGAGCCTTACAGCTCGCAAGATAATACATAGTGATAACAATAATATAAGTATCTAAATGGATACTTACTAGAATCTCTATCATGCGTAAGATAATTACTTACTAGATATAAGTAAAAACAAGGAATGAAGTTACCAATACTTCACCACACTTATATCTTATATAAAGCTACTTGAACTGCCACCGTTCAAAGTATTATAGGTTTTAAGAAAACATCCCATAGATGAGACCACAAGTTAAGACTTGAATAGATTCAATCTTTGAAAGATTATTGAATGAAAAAGTTATGAGATACTTTATTTAGTCCCGGTATATATATATCCACATATATATACCCCTTTAAACATTTCCTGAAACCTCTGTTATGTAAAGTATGAACAGAGTTTGAAACATCCAATGAATTTTGGAAAGGAAAAGAATTTTGGCATAAACCCGATATCTCGCTGATCAGGCAAAGATACCAATAAGTAACCTTTTCTACTGTAGATGGATGAATTCCTCACCGGTCATCACCCTGGCCGCATTAGGACCTCGCGCTAGACCGTACCCCGGCCCCTCACGCGTTGATGGACTGCCACCCAGCCACTTACACAATAATAGACCGTACCCCGGCCTGTCGCTTATGCCGACTCAATCAAATGGACTTACTTCCCGAACATTGGGCAAGTAATCAAATTGTTTTCTCAAAATAGCAACCTCGTTGCGAATATAAAATACACCACAGAGCCGGATTCCCCAGGTTTTGAGCGAGTATTTAAATCCCCTTAAAAGGAAGATCTTAAATATAAAAAAAAGAGTTTTGGGATCCGCTCTGACTTTTAAAAATCATTTTGAAGACTCGAAAACACTTTAAAGAGTGTTTGGAGTAAAGCTGATTTAATGAAGTAAATCAGTCCCCTGAATATTTAGAAAATGACTGAATATTATTATTTAAATAATATTCCCATAAAGAATAGTCTTTATAAAAATAATTGAAGTAGAAGTATTAAAATTTATACTTGAAACGAGTATTAAATAACCAAAGATATACTTATATGAAAGTATTATCTTTATTTGAATAATCGAAAATAAGTTTGATTATTGACATCTTATTCTTTAATAAAATAAAGAATATATCTCAGCAAATAATCGGAGTCATAGATCCTCAAATGAATATTCAAATAATATTCAATAAATAAAATAAGCTGAGTCATAATACCTCGAATGAATATTATAAATAATATTCATTAAATAAAATAAAGGAGTCATACATCCTCAAATGAATATTCAAATAATATTCAATAAATAATATAAAAGAGTCATAAGCCCTCGAATGAATATTCAAATAATATTCAATAAATAATATAAAAGGAGTCATAAGTCCTCGAATAATATTCGAAATAATATTCAATAATAAAATAAAGTTTAAAGTTATCGAATAAACCTTATTCGATTAATAGTTTGGAAAACTATAACCATATATATATATATATAAATATATATATATATATATATATATATATCCATATCCATATATACAAGATTACTCGGGATCCTCGACTCCCGGTTTTAGAAAATATTTTCACCTTTGGGTCCCTATACTAAGGGTATATGCAAGATACCGCTATCCTCTAGCATAGGTATTATCAACTGAACCAACAGATATATATTTCAAGAATATGAAACAGGCATGCATATATACCATATCACATGCTACAATATATCGCAAGAATTTGCTAAATAACCAACATGCATCTATCGCAAGATAATGCATATACAAGTGTATTCATCACAACAACAGTATAACGGATAGAATACTTGCCTGAGCGACTTGGGGGTGAGAAAGGCTCGGGACGAGTCTGATAACCTATAAACAAGTAAGTTGGAATTAAACCAAAATCACTTGTAAATCTATGATTTAACTAACTTAGACTCTAATGCTAGTTTTGCGCTCACCGATTCGCTTAAGTCACTCGGGTACCCTCGGCTCCACCATTTTTAATAATTTAACCTTTACGAGTTTTAAAGCGATTCCTTCGCGAATGACTTACCAACTGCCTAACACACTTACCATAAATGTTTCATACATTAATTCACCCTTTTTGGTCTTTAACCTACATTCCAAAGTAAGGCGAGGGAAAAAGTTTCGTCCGCGAAACGCCGTTACTTGAAACGGTCGTTTCTCCTAAACCGTAAATCGGAATCGGACGAACTACATATCAAAACGAAGCTCGTAACATGAGCTATCTAAACATGGCAGTGGTCACAATCTAGCAGGGGGTCCTCGGGTCCTAATGCTATGCACAGAAACAGTCCAAAGAAAATCGGACGTTACGACGGCTATGTTTACGTGATTTCCAAATTTTAACCCATTCACAAACAACCCAAATCAACCTCAAATCCAACATACAACCATCCTCCATCCTTATCACATCATAACCACCCCAACCAATTCAATTTAATCTTTCATACTTATGCTTAAACTTAACTTTAATCATTCTTAAGTTCTTTTAAATCAAAACCACAATAATTACCATTCCATTCACTACCATACCAAATCTCAAACTCTAAATCATAACAACAAGATACAATATCAACCCACTACTCAAAATCACCTTATAATATATATGAACCTAGGGTTTGGAAATGGTATACCTTCCTTGAAGTGGTGGGTGGAGCTAGGAAGCCTTAAGAAGCTTTGAGAAGCCTTAGGAAAGCTTGGATCAATTTAGGATGCTTGGATCTTGATTTTGAAAAAATCTTGCCTTTTAAAAATGTAAAAGCCGAGAGCTAAGATGAAGAACAATTGCCTTGGTTGTTTTTGATTTTTGATGAAATGATTTTACTAGCTTGGTTGGCTTGATTTGTATTTGATTTAGTAAATTACCACCTTGCCCTTGAATTTGTGTGGTCCTTATTCAACCACACCTCCTTCCTTCCCATGTCATGCTTACCTCATCCTCATGATGTCATCCTTCCTTCCTTGTCTTCTTTCTATTGGTTGGATGACATCATTCCCATTAATCCCTTTGATTAACTTCCTAATCATTTGCCTAATGACCGCTGATCTGTTATACGGTTCGCTTAACTTTCGTTCTCGTTTATCGTTTGAAGGATCATACCCGGGATCTTATTACTTAGGTTCCCTTAACCTTTCTCAATACATTATATTCCTTTTTATGATCCTCTATCATAATCCTTTAATTTAAATCCTTTTTATCCTGTTACCTTATACTCAATTCTCTCCGTATCTTGTGGATTTCCGGGAAAAACCAAAGTGTTCGGAATTGGATTCTGACGATATTTACATACACTTATATACTTCATAGAGTACTAATAATATCCCAGAATATCCATAACAGAACCCCTACATAGTGTGGCGTGAAAAGTTTTCTCATTCAGCTAAAACACTATTCACAAGGGTTACAAAAAGTTGAAAAATTTTGGGGTTATTACAGCAGGTTAATACCATTCTTAATCGTATGCCTTAAATAGAAGACTTAACTCAAGGGTTCGTCTAGTCCTTTTTGAAACATGATCCTGGCTTATCTCAAGATAGTATCTTCTGAGACAGATAGCCCGCTCATGGCGATTACACGAATTAAACCTTTACCAACTACTATTACGGTTGGGTATTACACAGTCATCAGAAGGAATGTCAATCTTCCAAACCATAATACAACCTTTATAGCTTTAACCATCATCACTGTATTCTTTTGGCACAAGCGCCTATAATTATCCTCTTACCTTTAAAGTGTCGGCCACCTCTTTGGCCTTTCCTGATAGTAAAATTTCCTTACAGTCAATGTCATTTTAACCACCTCCAAATAATTTTCTACCTCATTTCAATCACAGCTTATGTGAAGATGTTTTCCTTAAAGTCTGATGAGTAAAAATAAAAAAAATTATCACTATTTTTCCATAAGTTATTGCCTCAGTCTTTAGAGGTTAATCACTGTCACAACTGACTTTTAATCATACTTAGAACATATTTTTATTTTAAGTCCTAATTGCCCTGAACAATTTCGACCATTACTGGTTCGATCCATACTTTCTCGTGGTTTAACACGTGCCCCACTTGGCATCATTATAATTACGTCATATTTCCTTCATCAACATTTCTATTTTTGAGAATTTTGAATATTACCTTTCTCCTTGTAAAACCTCTAAGGTTATCCTTGAATCGTTCCTCATGTATTCCCTAGATACAGGGCATATCAAGATACCATTTATTAATACCAGAATCATTGTCTATATACTTCTGAAAAAAATTCTCCACTGATTCTTAAAGGCTGTTATTACCTTAATCCTTTCCAATTCATACTGTCAAAACTCATAATATCCCTATTAAGGGTGAAATGCCAACCTTTAGGCATTCCCCTAGGATTTGTTTTAAGTTACCGATGTTCTATCCTTAATCCCACCTTTAAAAAGGTACATGCATCCTTCCATGGATAAATCAAGTCATATATCCCTGATAAGGGTGTCGTATTCAATCATTCCCACCTCGATAGTATATGCCTAATTTTCACAATAACATCTGTATTCAAAATGAGGTCAATCAATATGGCCTCCAAAAGATAACAATGGTTATCCGCTTTTCTTGCCTAATTTGGTAACGATAACAAGGATGTTCTGGAAGATATTGGTCGTGTTCAACGTGAACCTCTTCTTAATAATTCCTTATTTACTTTTGTTGTTTATCTCAACAGTCACCTCAATGTTGGAATATCTTTCATACCTGGCGTCTCCCTTTCTGGGTATCGAGCCACCGATCTTACACTTCACATTCTTGAAGGTCACTTCCTTCATCCAATTTTCCTAATTTCTTACTTCCTTGTCTCCCCAGTCTATCCGCGTCTCATTATTTATCCTTCGAAATATCTCAAGGTTTCCTCGAATCCTCCCAACTTACAGGGGATAAAGTATATGTATCTCTTATGCCTTCAACCATCAAATTTTAACTCATGGTGAATCACCCTCATCCTGACGATTACATACTTTTCTATTTCTATTGCTACGAGTCTTTAGGGTTTCCTCATACCCAACTCCTTTATCATTCCTCAAACTCTATTGCCTTTATATTCCTTTCTCTTATCATTATTTCATGAACCAACCCAACATATGCATTGATTTCAAACATCTCGTCATTCTGGATTCGTGTTCTCAGAACGAATCTTGACAACTTTTACAACTTAGATTCATAATTCATCATACTCGTCTGCCTTTGTTCTGGCTCTAAAGCTTTTACACTATCTCCATAACCTTGGGAAGTACTTTCCTGAAAACAATTGACTGAACTTAAATCAGTTTATTATAATCTCTTGCTTTGGGCCTTCCTTGGCCTTTCACCAGCGGGTGGTCTCTCTCTTAGGAGGGTAAGTGACAAAAACAGTCTTTTGTGATTCATCAATCATTTAGAATCTCAAATGATTCCTCTATTTCCTTTATCCAGGCTCTTGCCTCGGCTGGGTCAGCTCGTTCCTTGGAACTCTGAGAGCTTAGCGACTTAAAGGTCCTGAAAGAATTTCCCACTACATTGTTTCCCTCAAGGTGGTGGTTGGGAATAAAGTATAAGTTCTGTTTAGACAGGTCCATGAATTTCCGTATAGGAGTACCGTCTCGGGTCTCCCTATCTCGCTCGACTTCTGTTTTCTCAGTCTAAATATTTCTTCCTACTCCCCATAATTGGGGTCATCTTTAAATTTAAAATCCTCATTTTCCACTTTATTATATTCTGGGTTCCTTATATCTTAATTGCGACCTCCCTGATTATCACATTCAAGGTTTGCCCCTAATCTTATTCCTTGTGGGGGCATATTACTTGGAATTTTTTTTTGAGAATCTCTGGATATTTGTCTTACTTACTTTGCTTAAGTCTTTCCCTCGTTCAGTCCTTGCACGATTGCAAATTATGAATTCTCAAGTTCGATAAACTTCATGACACTCTCTTAAGTGTTAATAGAGCAATTAGCAATGTGATCTTATCACAAACAAACTGATCTGAACTGAAATTAACGAATATATACATAACCATTTGTTCGAGGGTACAACAACTAAACACATTAAAGAGAATTACATCATTTGATCTGATCGCTTCTATCCCAAAAGTACTACCATAGATAATCATCTAGTCATTAAAACTAATCATCCATAACTTAGGCTAATCCTTCAAAAGCGGTGCTGCATGAAATTCTTGTCAGATTGCTCAGACTCTGCACACTATTATGGATCAAGAAATGCGGGCACGCACAACATCCATAACCTGCTCCATTAGAGCGGTGATGAGGTCCAAGATAGTTGCAAGTAGAGCTGGATCAATCTGACCCTCAAGATGGCCTCTAGCTGTAACACGGGTGGTAGCCTCAATCCTGTCCATGCTATGAGTTAATCCTGCCGAAAGTACCCCGCCCTCAATTCTTGGTGCAGTAAGTCGATCCAACAGATCACTCCTAACATTACAAGCCTCAGACAGGCCACCCAACGTCATATGATAATTGGCGATAAGAGAAGCCTGAGTGGTAGTATCTAGTAGTCCATGGGGTGCAGGTGGCACAGACCCAGGAGATCCAAACGGATAACCAAGCACGGTATCGGGTGACAATGGTGCATGAGATAAAGGTGGCATTTCCTCAGTAGGTGCTGGGCTCTGTACCGGGGATGGAACAGGAATTGGTGGAACCTCATGGATGTCTATAGGAACCTCTGGAAGAGGGTCTGATACTGGTATAATTGGTGTCGTGGAAGGCCCCTTTCCTTCTGCCCTCATTAACCTTTGTGCCCTTGGTAACTCTTCATCTTCTAGTGCCACCCTCGCGGCCATTCTTGCTCTGGTAGTCGCCCTGACTACGGTCATCAATTCCTCAGCGGTCCTCTCTTCATTCTCATCCAGATCCTCCATGAGATCCTCCTCAGCCACAATCCTTTCCGGAATAATATCCTCAATCGCAACATTCTCAATATGAATCTCATCCGGTCCCTCATTAGGGTACTTTATCGGATTCACAATTTGATCTCCAACTTGTAATAAAACATCCTCATGCTGATGCTCCAGAACCTCAGGTTTCGGTGCCCCGCTGCCTTATACGAGAACGAACTATGTTACTATTACAATATTTATAAGGGTTCCCGTAAGGGTTTTAACTGTCAGTACTACGTTAGGTAGCCCGACTATGAACTTGGCAAGAGTTCTTATTATCTTAGTGAACTTATTATTTTAACGTCATATCATCTATGAGGTTTATAACGCTTAGCTCTAATACCATTTTTGTAACACCACCAAATCCGGGGTCGGGGATCCGGGTTGTCACGAGTTCCATTTCCCTTAATAACACCCAATATTAATAAATAATCAACTACTCGGTACTGTGACCCCACAATAAACACACACACCACAAGTTATAGTCTCAGAGATGAATATCCAAAAAAATAATCACAAGTCGTTTTATTCCACAATTATATGCCAATACACCTTAAAAGGGTTTCTGAATAAATTTACATTTCTTTGCCATTATTACAATTAATAAAGATACACAAGTCTGGTACATCAAAAGTTAAAAGCCTAGCCTATTGGTAGTTCCTACCTTAGCTATAGCGACATCAGCGCCTATAGGAAACTGCGGAACGTTTCCTAATCGCTTGCGAATCGGGAGCTTGGTCCTGTTCATCTTTTCTATCTGTTGTTGTGTGATGAAAGAAGAAAGCAAGGGTGAGCAGCAAGCCCACCAAAACAATATGTATAATGATTAACAATATATGAGCCTTCTCATAGTACTCATGAAAGTCTTGGTCAAAAGAAATGAACCAAGTTTGATATCTTAATACGATGAAGTCGCAAAATATTCAGTATATGTACATATATACTTTTCACAATCTTTGAAATCCTCTGACGTGTATAACATACACAGAGTTCCAGTTTATAACTGTATAAAAATATCGTTGCAAGGTGATCTCATATATCTAACCTTGTATCAACGTTTTTCCGAAAATATTTGACACGCACAAGATAATCATTTACTAGATATAAGTTTAAAAGATGAAGTTCCAAGATACTCCAATATACTTATATCTTTCCGAATACTACTTGAACTACCACCGTTCAAGTTATAATTAGTTTCAAAAGTTCATCACATAGATGAGAATACAAGATAAGACTTGAATAGATTCAATCTTTGAAATATTATTGAATGAAATGAAGTTACGAGATACTTCATTAAGTCCCGATATATATATATATCCATATATATATCTCTCATACATTTCCTGAAAACCTCTATCATGTAAAGTATGAACAGAGTTGCAATATCCAATGAATTTTGGAAAGAAAAGAATTTTGGCATAAACCCGATATCTTGCTGATCAAGCAAAGATACCAATAAGTAACCTTTTCTACTAGTAGATGGATGAATCCCCCACCGGTCATCACCGTGGTCGTATTAGGACCTTGTGCTAGACCGCCACCCGGCCTCTTACGCGTTGATGGACTGCCACCCAGCCACTTACACTTTGATAGACCGTACCCCGGCCTGTCGCTTATTCCGACTCAATTAGATGGACTTACTTCCCGAACGTTGGGTAAGTAATCAATTCATTTATCAAAACAGCAACCTTGTTGCGAATATAAAATACACCACAGAGCCGAATCCCTTAGATTTTTGAGCGAGTATTCAAGTCCCCTTCAAAAAGGAAGATCTTAAATTTGAAAACGAGTTTTGGGATCCGCTCTAACCTTTAAAAATCATTTTGAAGACTCGAAAACACTCTAAAGAGTGTTTGGAGTATTGCTGATTTAATAAAGTAAATCAGTCCCGATATATTAGAAAATATCCGAATATTATTAAATATTATTCCCATAAGGATAATCTCTATATAAATAACTTGAGGTAGAAGTTGTAAAACTTATACTTCAAATGAGTATTAAATAACCAAAGATATACTTATACGAAAGTACTATCTTTATTTGAATAATCAAAAATAAGTTTGATTATCGACACCTTATTCTCTAATAAAATAAAGAATATATTTCAGTAAATAATCGGAGTCATAGGTCCTCAAATGAATATTCAAGTAATATTCATTAAATAATATGAAGTTATCGAATAAACCTTATTTGATTAATAGTTTTTAAAAACCATATCAATATATATATATATATATATCATATACTCGGGAACATCTACTCCCGGTTTTAGAAAAGGGTTCACCTTTGGGTCCCCTATACTCAGGGTATACGCAACTACTGCTTATCTCTAGCATAGGTATTATGCAACTAATAAGCATTTGAACCAACAGATATATAAGTCAAGAATACGAAACAGGCATGCATATATACCATATCACATGCTCCAATATATCGCAAAAATTTGCTAATAACAAATATGCATTTATCACAAGATCATGCATATACACATATACATCACAACAACAGTTATACGGGTAGAAAACTTGCCTGAGTGCTCCCGGATAGACTTAAGCTTAGAGTGGGTCCGATAACCTATGAACAACAACATAAGTCGGAATTAGACCCCGGTCGCTTAAGAAACTAGACTTTAACCATTTAGAGTCCTAATGTTCGCTTTCGCGCTTAACGATTTACTTAAGTCGCTCGAGTACCCTCGGCTCCACCATTTTTAATAAATTAACCATTAAGGGTTTTAAGGCGATTCTTTCGCGAGTACCTTACCAACTGCCTAATCCACTTTACATAATTGTTTCTTACCCCAATTAGTCATTTAAGGTCCTTAACCAAGGTTTCAAAGTAAGGGGAGGGGTAATGTTTCGTTCGCGAAACGTCGTTACTTAAAACGGCCGTTTCTCCTAAACCGTACATCGGAATCAAACGAACCACATATCAAAACGAAGCTCGTAACATGAACTATCTAAAGATGGAAATGGTCAAAACCTAGCAGGGAGTTCTCGGGTCCTAATGTTATGAACAAAAGCAGTCTAAAGTAAATCGGACATTACGACGGCTATGTTTACGCGATTTCCCAAATTTAAACCAATCCAAATCAATCACCAATCAATCCCAATTCATTCATACAACCAACATCCATACAAAACACACTACAACAGTCCCAACACCTCAAGTTCTTCCAATTTATGTTATTCTCATCATGAACTTAAACTATACTTAATTCTTTTAACAAATCAACCAGATTCAACATTCATACCACTACCACTCCAACCCAAACTCTAAATAAACAAGCTTCATGCTTCACATATACTATATTACTCCTAACCATTCCTAAATACTCAAAACTAAAGCTCGGGTTTGGAGTTTATACCTTCTTGAAGCTTCTTAACACAATCACAAGAGCTTTGAATCCCTAAAGAACCTTGATCCTTGCTTGTATAACCTTAAACTTTCATAAAAATTCAAGAAACTAAAGTTATTTCTTTGAAAGTTACTATTCACCATCTTCTTCCTTGAATTATTGGAAGAGATTGTGAAGGAATTTGAAGCTTAAACTCATGGAATAGCTATATCTATGCATAAGGAGTACTAGATAATTATCTTACCAATTAAGGAAGTTTGGAACTTGAATTTTGAAATTCTTCTTCTTGAAAATGGGGAAAAGCCGAGAGCAAGCTTGAAAGAAAGAGATGATTTTGTGTTTTTGCTTTGATTTGTTTTTGGTTGGTTGTTTTTGTTTAGATTTTGGTTAATTACCTTAATAACCTTGAACTTTGTGTGGTTATCATTCATCCACACCTCCTTCCCTCCTATGTCATGCTTATGATGTCATCATCCCTTACTTGCCCTCTTCTTATTGGTTGGATGACCTCATCATCCCTAACCTCCTTGATTAACTTCCTAATTGTTTGCCTAATGACCACTGATCTGTTATACGGTTCGCTTAACTTTCGTTCTCGTTTCTCGTTTGAGGGATCATACCCGGGATCTTATTACCTGGGTTTCCTTAACCTTTCTCAATACATTATAATCTTTTTATGATCCTCTCTTATAATCCTTTATTTTAAATCCTTTTTATCCTGTTACCTTAAACTCAATTCTTTCCGTATCTAGTGGATTTCCGGGAAAAATCAAAGTGTTCGGATTTGGATTCTGACGATCTTTACATACACTTATATACCACATAGAGTACTAATAATATCTCAGAAGATCAATAAAAGAACCCCTACATAGTGTGGCATGAAAAGTTTTCTCATTCAGCATAATCTGCAAAATCACTATTCATAAGGGTTTCAAAAATTTCCAAAAATTGGGGTTTTTACAATAAACGAGAACGAAAGTTAAGCGAACCATATAACAGATCAGCGATCATTAGCCAAGTAATTAGGAGTTAATCAAAGGGGTTAGTGGAGGATGATGTCATCACACCAACAAGAGGAGGACACGTATAACAAGATGACATAAGTAGATGACATAAGCATGACCAAATGGGAAGGGTTGGTTGGTTGATTGTGAGCCACACAATTTTTACCATGGTAAAAGGTTAATTAACAAACAAAAAGGAAGCAACCAAGCAAACACATTCATTTCTCTTCCCCCCATCTCCTTGCTCACGGTTTTTTGAAGAAAAACAAGAAGAAAAATTTCCAAACCCAAGCTCCACTCAATCATAATTCAAGAGGTTTTTTTCTTTGGATCCTATATTTCATAACTAAGAAGAGCAAGTAGTTTGAGTGCTTGAATCAAAGGTTTTCTATCTCAAACAAATCATTTTAGTTTAGGGTGAATAGTAAATTTCAAGAACAAATTTTTGATTCTTGATTTTATTTGTAAGGTCAAGGTAGCTTAAGCATAGATTAAGGCTTCCATGGGCATTCCAAGGATCTTTCATTGATTCAAAGCTTCAAGGAAGGTATAAAACTTCAAACCCTAGTTTTACTTTGAATATTTAGGAGTGGTTTTGATTAATATAGTTCATGAGAAGCATGCTGCTTGTGTGTTTAAAGTTTGGTTGGGTTTGTAGTGATTGGATTTTAATTGAGGTGTTGATGATTGTTAATGGAGGAGGAGTAGTTTAAATGTTTAAGCATGAATTAAACTTGTTTGATTTAGTAGTTTGGTTGAATTTGAAGATAGTATGATATTGTAAATTGATATTCTTGGGCTTATTATGACTGAAATCAGTAGCATAGATGTGTATCTTGAGTTGTTGTTGATTGGTAGTTGGATTGATATGATTTGGAATGGTAAAATTTGGGAAATCGCGTAAACATAGCCGTCATAATGCCCGATTTACCTTAGACTGTTTTGTTCTTAACTTCAGGACCCGTGAACTCACTGTTAGATTCTGACCATTGCCATGTTTAGATAGTTCATGTTATGAGCTTCGTTTTGATGTGTGGTTCGCTTGAATCCGATGTACAGTTTAAGAGAAACGACTGTTTTAAGTAACGGCGTTTCGCGAACGAACCATTACACCTCACCTTTCTTTGAAACCTTGTTTAAGGCCCTTAAATGACTAATTGGAGTATGAAACAATTATGTAAAGTGGATTAGGCAGTTGGTAGAGTACTCGCGAAAGAATCGCCTTAAAATTCTTAATGGTTAATTTATTAAAAATGGTGGAGCCGAGGGTACTCGAATGACTTATGTGATTCGTTAAGCGTAGAAGTGACCATAAGCGAACGTTAGGGTTCAATTGGTTCAAGTCTAGTTTCTTAAGCGACCGGGGTTTAATTCCGACTTATGTTGTTGTTCATAGGTTATCGGACCCACTCTAAGCTTAAGTCTATCAGGGAACACTCATGCAAGTTTTCTACCCGTTATACTGTTGTTGTGATGTATATATGTATATGCATTATCTTGTGATAGATGCATGATTGTTATTAGCAAATCTTGAGATATATTGGAGCATGCTGGTATGGTTTATATGCATGTCTGTTTCGTAATCTTGATATCTAATTGTTGATTCAATTGCTTATAAACTGCATAATACCTATTCTAGAGATAAGCAGTAGTTGCGTATACCCTTAGTATAGGGGACCCAAAGGTGAACATTTTCTAAACCGGGAGTCGATGTTTCCGAGTATATTATATATATATATATATATTTATTTATATATATATAGATATAGTTTTCAAAACTATTAATCGAATAAGGTTTATTCGATAACTTTATTTTATTTAATGAATATTAGTTGAATATTCATTCGAGGACTTATGACTCCGTTTATTTTATTTAATGAATATTAGTTGAATATTCATTCGAGGACTTATGACTCTGTTTATTTTATTCAATAAATATTATTTTAAATATTAATTCGAGGAATTATGACTCCGCTTATTTATTAAATAATATTCTTTATTTTATTAAAGAATAATGTTTCGATAATCAAACTTATTTTCGATTATTCAAATAAAGATCGTACTTTCGTATAAGTATATCTTTGGTTATTTATTATTCATTTCAAGTATGAGTTTTGAAACTTCTGCTTCAATTATTTTTATAAAGATTATCCTTTATGGGAATATTATTTAAATAATAATATTCAGATATTTTCTAATATATCGGGACTGATTTATTTCATTAAATCAGCATTACTCCAAACATTCTTAAAAATGTTTTCGAGTCTTCAAAATAATTTTTAAAAGTTAGAGTGGATCCCAAAACTCATTTTTATATTTAAGATCTTCCTTTCGAAGGGGATTTAAATACTCGCTCAAAACCTGAGGGATCCGGCTCTGTGGTGTATTTTATATTCGCAACGAGGTTGCTGTTTTGAGAAAAGATTTTGATTACTTTCCCAACGTTCGGGAAGTAAGTTCATCTATTTGAGTCGGCATAAGCAACATGGGCTCAGTGGGCATCCATGAAAGTGTAAGTGGCTCAGTGGGAGTCCATCCATGCGTAAGTGGCTGAGTGGCAGTCCAGCATAGGTCCTAATGTGGCCAGGGTGATGACCAGTGGGGAATTCGTCCATCTACTAGTAGAATAGGTGACTTAATTGGTATCTTTGCCTGATCAGCAAGATATCAGGTTTATGCCAAGGTTTTCTCCTTTCCAAATTCATTGGATATTGCAACTCTGTTTATAATTTTCATAACAGAGGTTTTCAAGGAGTGTATGAAATGTATATATATATATAGGTGTATATATATATCGGGACTTAATGAAATATCTCGTAACTTCATTATTTATAATGATATTTCAAAGATTGAATCTATTCGAATCTTATCTTGTAGTCTCATCTATGTGATGAACTTTTGAAACAGATTATTCCTTGAACGATGGTAGTTCAAGTAGTATTCGAAAAAGATATAAGTATATTGGAGTATCTTGTAACTTCATCTTTTCAACTTATATCTAGTTAATGATTATCTTATGCATGACAAAGATTTTCAGAAAAACGTTGAGACAAGGTTAGATATATGAGATCACCTTGCAACGATATTTTTATATAGTTATAAACTGGAACTCTATGTATATTATGCATGGAAGAGGATTCTAAGATTTTGAAAAGTATATATACCTATATACTGAATATTATGTGACTTCGTCGCATTAAGATATCAAACTTGGTTCATTTATTTTGACCAAGACTTTCATGAGTACTATGAGAATGCTCATATATTGTTAATTATTATACATATTATTTCAGTGGGCTTGTTGCTCACCCTTGCTTTCTTCTTTCATCACACAACAACAGATAGACAAGATGAACAGGATCAAGCTCCCAATTCGCGAGCGGATATGAAACGTTCCGCGGTTTCTTGTAGGCGTTGATGCCGTTGTAGCTGAGGTAGGATCTACCAATAGGCTAGGCTTTCAACTTTTGATGTACCAGACTTATGTATATTTATGAATTGTAATAATGGCAAGGAATATGTAAATTATTCAGAAACCCTTTTTAAGGTGAAATGGTTTATAATTGTTGAATAAAATGACTTGTGTTATTTTTGGTATTCATCTCTGAGACTATAACTTGTGGTGTGTGTGTATATATTGTGGGGTCACAGTACGCAGTAGTTGGTTGACTGTTAAGATTAAGCATTGATAAGGGAAATGGAACTCGTGACAACCCGAATCCCCGACCCCGAATTTGGGGGTGTTATAGAAATAGTATCAGAGCTAAGCGTTATAAACCTCAGAGATGATGTGGCGTTAAGATAATAAGTTCACTAAGATAATAAGAACTCTTTCCAAGTTCATAGTCGGGATACCTAACGTAGTACTGATAGTTAAAACCCTTATGGGAACCCTTATAAATATCATGATAGAAGCGTAGTTCGTTATCGTATATGGTAGCGGGACTCCGAACCCTGAGGTTAAGGAGCAACAGCGCGATGATGTTTTATTACTTATTGGAGATCAGATTGTGGATCCGATAGAACGTCCTAACGAGGGACCGAATGATGTTTATATTGAGGATGTAGCGGTTGAGGATGTTGTCCTATAAGGGATTGTTGCTGAGTAGGATCCCGTGGAGGATCTTGACAAGAATGAATAAAGGACCACTGATGAATTGATAACCATGGTTAGGGAAACTATCAGAGGTAGGATTGGCCGGTCACTACCGGAGGTTCGTTCAAGTTTGTAAAGATAGTAGCCCCTTTAACGCGGCTACTCGTAAGACTGAGAAGTTCGAATGGACAGAGAAATGCGAGAACAGCTTTTAAGAACTGAAGCAAAGGTTGGTGACGGCCCCTATGTTGGCGTTGTCGGATGGAAAAGGAGATATTTTTTTTGATTTGTAATGACGCTTCACATAAGGAATTAGGGTGCTTCTTATACAGCACAACAAGGTAATCGCGTACGCGTCAAGATAATTAAGGGAATATAAAATTCGATATCCCCACCCATGAGCTTGGGCTCGTGGCAATAGTTTTGCCCTAAAGATTGGAGGCACTACTTGTATGGAGAGAAGTGCGAGATTTACACAAGCCATGAGTGCTCTAGTATATTTTAACGCAGAAAGAGCTCAATATGCGCCAGAGGAGGTGGTTAGAACTAAGCAAGGATTACGATTATGAGTTTCTTTATCAACCAGGGAAAGCCAAAGTGGTGGCTAATGCCCTTAGTAGGAAGGAGAGACTCAATATAATAATATCCTCGGAAGAGTAGATAAAAGATTTTGAGAAATGGAAATAGAAGTGAAGGTAACTGGGGCCGGTACCGAAAAGCTGTTTGAGATTGTAATACAGCCCGAATTATTGAAAAAGATCATATTGTGCA
Source organism: Apium graveolens (assembly GCF_009905375.1). NCBI lineage: Eukaryota > Viridiplantae > Streptophyta > Magnoliopsida > Apiales > Apiaceae > Apium > Apium graveolens. The sequence continues at coordinate 290,807,629 of NC_133649.1, read as the reverse complement.
AAGAAAAATTGATGAATGAAGGCAGAGAGCCAATGAATGGAGAAGAGATTAATACCGAGAAAGATGATAAGGGAATAATGAGGTGTTCCTACAGAATTTGGGTTCCAAATGTTCAAGAGCTTAAAGATGAAGATCTTAGATGAAAACTAGTTTGAGGAATAAGATTTAGAGCAAACCCTGAACGTGATAGTCAGTGAGGTCGCCATCAAGATAGAAGGAACCCATTACATAATGAAGTGGAAAATGAGGATTTAAAACATGTAGGATGACCCCAATTATGGGGAGGAGGAGGGAACGTTCAGACTAAGGAAACAGAAGTCGAGTAAGGAAAGGAGACCCGAGACGGTACTCCTATACGGCAATTCATGGACCTATCTAAAAAGAACTTAGACTATTATCCCCAACCACCACCCTGAGGAGGCAGTGCGGTGGGAAATTCTTTCAGGACCTTTAAGTCGCTAAGCTCTTAGAGTTGCAAGGAACAAGCAAACCCAGTAGAGGCGAGAGCCTGGCTAAAGGAAATATAAGAATCATTTGAGATTCTAAATGATGGACGAATCACAAAAGACTATTTTTATCACTTACCGTCCTAAGAGAGAGGCCATCTGCTGGTGAAAGACCAAGAAAGGCACGAAGCCAGAGGTTAGAATAAACTGATTAAAGTTCAGTCAATTGTTTTCGGGAAAGTACTTCCCAAGGTTATAGAGATAGTGTAAAAGCTTTAGAGCCAGAACAAAGGCGGACAAGTATGATGAATCATGAATCTAGGTTGTGAAAGTCATCAAGGTTCATCTGAAGGACACGAATCCAGAATGACGGGATGTTTGAAATCAATGCTTATGTTGTGATGGTTCATGTAATGGTTGTAATGGAAACGAAAATAAAAGACTGAAAAGGGAAGGAGTATAAAGGGATATAAAGGAAATAGAGTTGAGAAGTGATAAGGGAGTTAGGTATGGGAAACCCTAAGAAACCCTTGCAATAAATATAGAGAAGTGTGTCATCATCAGCGCGATGGTGACTGATCATGAGATAAATTTAAGGTTTGAAGGCGTAAGCGATACGTATAGTTAATTCCCTTGAAGTTGACAGTATTCGATGAAAATTTGAGATTGATCGATTGATTAATAAAGAAACACAGATGGACTGAGGAGACAAGAAAGTAAGAAATTAGGAAAATTGGATGAAGGAAGTGACCTTTAAGAATGTGAAGTGTAAGTAACGCATGTGAATTGATACCCAAAGAGGGAGACACCAAGTATAGAAGATATCTCAACATTGAGATGACTGTTGAGATAAACTGTCACACCCCAACTTTACCAATAGTTTAAATATAACTATTACAACATTTTAAAAGAAGTAAACATAACCAAATCCAAGATCTTACAGTTTAGGGTTTGGAACAGCCCAACACTACCATCTATTACATCTGATTTTTAAAATAGCGAGTCCTCACACAAAACTACTATCACATATTCTACCTGAGCTCGAACATAAACATCAGCATCACAGGTCTTACGGGCGGTCTGCTTGAATCTAATCATAGCTGCTAGCTGAAATATCAGGGTAAAGCAAGGAGTGAGCCGAATGCTCAACAAGTGCTAAACAATACGATACAAAACATAAATCGAAATATATATTAAGGAATGACAGTGAGAGGACATAACCAATAATATCGAGAGATAAGACTTTTGGGTGGTGGCATCATTTTGTTTGTATCAAAACAATTTCAAAATCATACTTTTAATCAAAATCATTTTATGACGCTACGGATTACAGCCGGTGATCAGCCGCGAAGTAATCCCAAACCTCGCTGGGTTCTAAAACATTAATGGGAATCCCTAGGCAACTTTTAAGCCTAATATAAGTGTGGAAAGGACTCGCGTCTCAGTCCCGATCCACCATTCAAAGAAAACATTTATCCCCCTTTGGGACTGAAAACTCACATTTTATTTATTTCAAAAACTGATGCCAAATTATAACAATATCTTTTTTTTACAGTAAACATTTTTATGAAGGGATTATAGATCAACTCGAAATACGGGGAAATGGTACTAAATCTCAGGGCCATGAATCACAAAACTATACTCTATTAGGGTAACTGAATGGTTTTCATATATCAAAGTTTGGACAAGGGGATTTAGTGAGGCTATTGGATATCATGAAGGGTAATGCTAAATTGGGCTTAAAACAATGGTTTCTCATCAAGGTTCAAGTGCTGGATCATCAAGAAGGTAAGCTTCATGAATACTAAGGGTGTTAAGGTATGCAGAAATGATCTTTAGCTCAGGATATATCAGAATTGTCAGGCTTTAGGATAAGAAAGAGGGGTATCAATCAATGAGGAATCACTTTGATAAGTATCTGACTTTCAGGGTTCAAGGTAAGGTTCTATAGGGGTTCAAGTATCAACATGAGATATCAATACTTAGGAATCATCAGCATGTTAATCAAGAGAATCAACCAAGGGTTATAACTACCCTTTCTTTTATCATGGCATTCGAATTACTTTAATATATTATCATGATAAGACTACTTTGCAATACGTACTCGAGGGTTCATGGCATCTCTATATAATTCAAAGATAAACATAAGATACGCTTGATTTAATATAGAAAATGACACAGGATAGTTGCAGTAATGTATGAACTATTAGCAGTGAATATGAAGGACAAGTTGAATCACTTGCCTTGAGAAAGGCTGGTCTGGTTTGACTAGTAGGAGCAACTGGAAGCTTCACTCGACCTTAATGGCAAGTTTTCCCTCGTCTCGATATCCTACATAAATAATAATAATCCTCATTATAATATATTCTCACCAACTTAACCTATTTACAACCCGAATTTAAACACGGATGGCACTTAGGCCTATATGTACTTAATTTATATTCACCTTTAAATTATAATTGCACACACATAGCCACATAATCACATATCATATATTAATACCAAATAACACCATATACACCATAATGCAACACTAGGCTTGGATGATCTCGATCCCCAACTAAGTCACTTGATCGCTAAACTAGACAAAGTCTCCAAATTGGGCCTTCTAACTCGATGTGCCTTTACTAAACTATCCAAAACCTATTGACCCTCACTTGTGCCTTTTGCTCTACTGACCTTATACTATCTTACAACTATGGTGGTCAACCTAAATCTTACTCCTAAGTGTTCTAAAACTATGTGATATGTGAAATGGAAGGGAATGGCCATTTAACATCAAGAGTTTCCTTCTCAAGACTTGGCACTTCTCCATTCCTTGTAGTCCTCTCAAAAACAACCTTAAATCCACAAGAATCAAGGTTGTACTTTGAGTTTCAACTAAAACCTTAACATGCAACCTTAAAACTTAAACTTTCTACTCAAAACTCTTTAAAATATAAGTGATCATGGTATGGGAAGTAACATTTACTTGTGTAGAAGGTGTAAACTTGATTGAGAATGAAAGAAAATGGGGAGGGGGGTTGATCTCGGCAAAACCCGAGAGTGAGGGGGAGGAGGCCGAGAGTGAGAGAGAGGAGGGAGGGAAGAAAGAGTGTGGTGGTGAGTGGAGTGTGAAATGATCATGGCTTTTACTTGTTTTATGGTTTTTGTTTTGACAAATGTGAGTGGGAATAGGAATTGACATGACTACCCTTCCACTTATACTTGGATCATTTTGCATGCAAGGGTAAAGAAGGAATTTGGCTAGAAATATAAGAGTTAGTGGGGTGGTAATTGTCTCTTTAGCCCTTTTGGATTGAATAGAAAGGATTTGCATGCAAGGACAACTATGTAATTTTCTAATTATGACAATTAACATTTATAAAGATTTATTTTTATAAAATAAAATACAAATTCAAAAATTATAAAATTTATACCATAAAATAACTTGGATTTTTAGAAATTTTATAAAACTACTTTTGAAATTTGTGAACAAAATAACTTTTAAAAAGAAATTTATTCAAGGTTTAAGATATTCCTTATAAATCAAAAATGAAAGAAATAAATAAACTTTTGATTTGAATAATCATTTACCACATAACAAAATTTAAGACGCAGAAATTCTCATTCACACAAGCATACAATAGTTGAATATATTGACATTCGGCTTTATAATTACACCAAATTTACAATTAATATTACACGAAAATGCCGGTTGTAACATCCTCTCCCCCTTAAGGGATTCTGTCCCCAGAATCTAAGAGAACAGATGAGGATATCGGGAGCGCATATCAGACTCTAACTCCCAAGTCGATTCTTTGACCTTAGGGTTCCTCCAAAGTACTTTTACTAATTTTACTGACTTATTTCTAAGACTCTTCTCTTGCCAGTCGAGTATTTTGACCGGTTGCTCCACAAATGACAAGTCTGCCTGAATTTCTACTGGTTCATATTCTATCACATGGCTAGCGTCAGGATTGTACTTCTTAAGCAACGACACATGGAACACATTATGCACATGCTAATACTGAGGTGGTAAGGCCAACTCGTAGGCCACCTTCCCCACTTGACTCAAAATTTCAAAAGGACCTATGTATCTAGGTGCCAACTTCCCTTTCTTTCCAAATCTAGACAACCCTTTTCTAGGTGACACCTTTAACAAAACAGCTTCGCCAATTTGGAATTGAACATCTTTACGCGCTGGATCCGCATAATTCCTCTGTCTATCTTGAGCAGCAAGCAACCTTTTCTGAATTAACTTGACTGAGTCATGCAACTGTTGTACCAATTCCGAGCCGAGAATCTTTCCTTCTCCTACTTCATCCCAACTTGTTGGTGATCTACATTTTCACCCTTACAAAGCTTCGTATGGTGGCATACTGATACTGGAATGATAGTTATTGTTGTAAGAGAATTCAATCAACGGCAAGTGGTCGTCCCAACTTCCTGCAAAATCGATTGCACAACTGCGCAACATGTCTTCGATTGTTTGAATTGTCCTTTCGCTTTGTCCATCAGTCTGCAGGTGGTACGCCGTGCTCATATTCAATTTCGTGCCAAGACATTCTTGAAATTGCTTCCAAAATCTCGAGTTAAATCGGGGATCTCTGTCTGAAACTATTGATACAGGTACTCCATGCCTTAGTACGATTTCGCGCACATACAGATAAACCAATTTGTCTAATGACGACTTCTCGCTAATTAGAAGGAAATGCGCTGACTTTGTAAGACGGTCAACTATAACCCATATAGCGTCATGCCCGGATTTCGTTCGCGGTAGTCCTACTATAAAATCCATAGCGATATTTTCCCATTTCCATTCTGGAATCTTTAGGGGCTGAATTAATCCGCTTGGTCGTTGATGTTCTGCCTTCACCTTTTGACAAGTATAACACTTCGCAACCCATTCTTCTATGTCTCGCTTCATATTTGGCCACCAAAAGTTTTTCTTTAAGTCCCAATACATCTTGGTACTTCCCGGGTGGATGGAAAATTTCGAATTGTGGGCTTCGTGGAGGATCTCATTCTTTAATTCAGGTACATGAGGAATCCATATTCTGGAAGAAAACCTTAGTCCCCTTGCTCATCCCTTTGAGTATTAATCTCCTCTCCAGATAACTGATTCTTCTCTTTCTCCATTACTTCTTCTTGACATTTCTTTATCTTTTCCACCAATGTTGGATGAAAAGTCATTGCACGACAAACTTCCTCAACTTTTCCGCAAGCACAAAGTTCCAGTCCAAATCTCTTGATTTCTTCAGATAACTCTTTTGATGTTGTCATCATATTCAATCTCTCCTTCCTACTTAGAGCATCGGCCACAACATTCACCTTTCCAGGATGGTAATTTATCGAGCAGTCATAGTCCTTGATCAATTCCAGCCATCTCCTCTGCCTCATATTGACCTCCTTCTGAGTGAAAATGTACTTTAAACTCTTGTGATCCGTGTAGATTTCACACTTTTCTCCGTAAAGGTAATGTCTCCAAATCTTAAGTGCGAATACTATGGTGGCTAGTTCCAAGTCATGCGTCGGGTACTTCAACTCATGCGGTTTCAACTGTCTTGACGCATATGCGATCACCTTACTGTGTTGCATTAACACACAGCCCAAACCCTTATGTGAAGCGTCGCTGAATATTACAAAGTTTCCTTGATCATCTGGTAGCACTAACACCGGAGTTGTTACCAATCTCTGTTTCAGCTCTTGAAAGCTATCCTCACATTCTGCACTCCATTCAAACTTTTAATTCTTTCTGGTTAACTTGGTCAAAGGCGTGGCGATTTTCGAAAAATCCTTGACGAACCTTCTATAGTATCCTGCCATCCCTAGAAAACTTCGCACTTCCGTAGAAGTCTTTGGCCTCTCCCAACTCATAACTGCCTCAATCTTTGCCGGATCCACTTTAACTCCTTCATTTCCAATGACATGCCCCAAAAATTGAAATTCCTTTAACCAAAACTCACATTTGGTAAACTTGGCATACAACTTCTCTTGACGAAGTATTTCTAATGCTATCCAGAGGTGCTGTTTATGTTCTTCTTCCGACTTAGAATAAATAAGGATGTCATCAATGAATACCACGAAAAACTTGTCCAAATACTTCTTAAATACTCGATTCATCAGATCCATAAATGCGGCCGGGGCGTTGGTCAATCCAAACGGCATTACTAGGAATTTATAATGCCCATATCTGGTCCTAAATGCTGTCTTGGGAATATCTTCTTCTTTGATCTTTAATTGATGGTATCCCGATCTCAAGTCGATCTTTGAAAAGCATTTTGCTCCCTTCAGCTGATCAAAAAGGTCATCTATTCTTGGTAGCGGGTAACGGTTCTTGATCGTCACCTTATTCAACTCCCGATAATCTATACATAGCCGCATACTCCCATCTTTCTTCTTGACAAACAAAACAGGTGCTCCCCATGGCGACGTACTTGGCCGTATCACTCCTTTATCTAACAATTCTTGTAGATGGCTCGCCAACTCTTTCATTTCTGCTGGTGCCATCCTATATGGGGCCTTTGAAACTGGTTCTGTGCCTGGAGCAAGGTTGGTCTCGAACTCGATTTGTCGATCTGGTGGTAAGCCTGGTAGTTCGTCGGGAAACACATCGGGAAACTCGTTAACTACAGGAATATCTTCTATGTTGGGGCTACCTTTTTCTGAATCCACTATATAAGCTAGGAACGACTCACAACCTTTTCTAAGTAGCTTCTTAGCCTGAACGATTGTAAGAAATAGTTGCTCTTGCCTCTGCCCCTTAAATACTACCTTCTCTCCACTCTTCGTCTTTAAATACACTTTCTTGGTCTTACAATTAATCTGAGCGCTATTTTCTCCTAACCAATCCATGCCTAAAATTATGTCAAACTTTCCCAACTTGAAGAGTATCAAGTCGGCTGAAAACTTATACCCCGAAATATCAGTCTCACACTTTGGACAGAATTGATTCACAGGAATCTTCTCTTGGTTCACAATTACCACATTTACTACCTCACTCATAATCATTTTATCACATTGAAGCTTATCAACAAAAGATTCTGATATGAAAGATCTTGTTGCTCCCGAATCAATCAATACTTTAGCTTGACATTATTGAGTAAAAGTGTACCTGCTATCACCTCAGACTTCTGAACAGCATCCTTCATCTTCAGATCAAATGTCCTTGCTGTTGCTTGCGGGGTTGGTGTAGGTGGTGGAGGTAATGCCAATACCTCAACTGGCACGCTCGCACTGGTACTTGCCACGTTCATCAGAGCTTTGACTGGTCCGGTTGCCTTGCACTCCCTAGCTATGTGTCCAGTCTTCCCACACTTGTAACATGTAACTCCTGGCTTCGGCATCTTGCACTCATTCGCCAAATGTCACTTCTGATTGCACCTATAGCATGTCATGCTCAGCTTATTACATAATCCAGGGTGTCTTCTTCCACAGTGCTTGCATTCTGGTCTCGGGAACTTATTTTCTCCAACTTGCCCTTGGCTCGCCTGATTGTTCCCCAAATTTCCCTTCTTTTGAAAATTTCCGCCATTCTGGAATCCGATCCTCTTTACATTCCGATCTTGTGAACTTCCAGCTTCAGACTTTTCTCCATAAAATGGAACCTTCCTCTTCTTGTTATCTCTTTCCTTCCTTGACTGCATCCCATTATTCTCAATCAGAGCAGCTTTCTGAACTACTCCCGCATAAGTTTCAAGCTCAAACATAGCCACTCTATCTCTGATCCAAGGCTCCAATCCTTGCTGAAATTTCTTCGCTTTTTCCTCCTCGGTGCTGGTATACTTGGTCACAAACCTTGACAACTCAGTAAACTTCTTTTCATACTCCAGTACAGTCATGTTCCCTTGCTTCAGCTCCAAAAATTTAAGCTCCATCTGATTCTACATGTATTTAGGGTAATACTTGTCCAGAAATAATTTCTTAAATCTCTCCCAAGAAACCTGCTGAGTGACTTCCATAGCTTTTACTGATTCCCACCAATAGATGCCTTCACCCTTCAAGAAGTAAGTAGCATACGGCGTCTTCTGATCGTCTCCTAACTATACCAACTCAAAGGCCCTTTCCATTTCCTTAATCCATGTGTTAGCTATTACTGGATCAGTGGTATCATGAAATGCAGGTGGTTTCATATTCTGAAAAGCCTTGAAAGTGACAATTTGTCTAGGTGGTACTGGTGGTTCAGGTGGTTGGTGTGGTTCACGGTTATCTTGGTTTTCAATTCGTTGTTGAAGAGTTAGTTGTTGTTGAGCTATAGCATTGGTTTGCTGTTGCAAAGTTTCCAGTAGTCGAAGAATATTTGGGTCTGGGGTGGATGTGGTTGTTGGGTTCTTCTTTTTAGGAGGCATGATCCTGAAATAAGAGTTATGTTTAAAACAGATATGAACAATTTGAGGGTATCGCATGACATTCTTATTTACATGTGAGGTCAAGTTTCAAATTAAGCAGATATGGTAATGCATATAAAAGTGTATAATAATAGTTGAGAGCAAATGGAACGATAGAGCATAATTATTGAAATTTAAAGGTCACCATACATAGGATTAGAACAATGTCTGATTCGAGGAATAACAGGCTTATTTAAAGGAAATAACGGAAACAACTGGGAATTCTACGGAGTCTGATAGTACAACATCATGAAAAGTAAATGGAAAGAACTAAGGCTCCACTCCATCTGAATGGGGCTTGGTAGTTTTTTCCTCTCGAAGCGTCTTCACAATGCTCTGGAGCTCATCCGCCACCATCTGAATGATATACTGGCTGGTGCGGTCCCGGTGCGCTGGCATCTCCTCAAGCTTGGTGTTGACGTACTGAACCAAGGTCTCAAGTCTCGCAGTCATCTGCTCCTTGGGCTTCCCTTCGTAGTTTCGGCTGTCCGGGTACACGTTCTTCAGTCGGTCGTACTTGCCCTGAAGCATGTCAAACTCGCGCCTCAACTCAGCATACACAGTGAAAGCAATAGTGTCGTCCGACCCAGAGGATAACGAGGAATGCCCCCTTTGATGACAACCAATAAGAGGAGTATTAATAATAAATTTACTTAACCTACTCTCTCGCATAATATCTATAACCTACACACATATCCTATACCTATTTGGGCTGTCCAGGGACTCTAAACCGTAGCTCTGATACCAAAACCTGTCACACCCCAACTTTACCAATAGTTTAAATATAACTATTACAACATTTTAAAAGAAGTAAACATAACCAAATCCAAGATCTTACAGTTTAGGGTTTGGAACAGCCCAACACTACCATCTATTACATCTGATTTTTAAAATAGCGAGTCCTCACACAAAACTACTATCACATATTCTACCTGAGCTCGAACATAAGCATCAGCATCACAGGTCTTACGGGCGGTCTGCTTGAATCTAACCATAGCTGCTAGCTGAAATATCAGGGTAAAGCAAGGAGTGAGCCGAATGCTCAACAAGTGCTAAACAATACGATACAAAACATAAATCAAAATATATATTAAGGAATGACAGTGAGAGGACATAACCAATGATATCGAGAGATAAGACTTTTGGGTGGTGGCATCATTTTGTTTGTATCAAAACAATTTCAAAATCATACTTTTAATCAAAATCATTTTATGACGCTACGGATTACAGCCGGTGATCAGCCGCGAAGTAATCCCGAACCTCGCTGGGTTCTAAAATATTAATGGGAATCCCTAGGCAACTTTTAAGCCTAATATAAGTGTGGAAAAGACTCGCATCTCAGTCCAGATCCACCATTCAAAGAAAACATTTACCCCCCTTTGGGACTGAAAACTCACATTTTATTTATTTCAAAAACTAATGCCGAATTATAACAATATCTTTTTTTTTACAGTAAACATTTTTATCAAGGGATTGTAGATCAACTCGAAACACGGGGAAATGGTACTAAATCTCAGGGCCATGAATCACAAAACTATACTCTATTAGGGTAACTGAATGGTTTTCATATATCAAAGTTTGGACAAGGAGATTTAGTGAGGCTATTGGATATCATGAAGGGTAATGCCAAATTGGGCCTAAAGCAATGGTTTCTCATCAAGGTTCAAGTGCTGGATCATCAAGAAGGTAAGTTTCATGAATACTAAGGGTGTTAAGGTATGCAGAAATGATCTTTAGCTCAGGATATATCAGAATTGTCAAGCTTTAGGATAAGAAAGAGGGGTATCAATCAATGAGGAATCACTTTGATAAGTATCTGACTTTCAGGGTTCAAGGTAAGGTTCTATAGGGGTTCAAGTATTAGGATGAGATATCAATACTTAGGAATCATCAGCATGTTAATCAAGAGAATCAACCAAGGGTTATAACTACCCTTTCTTTTATCATGGCATTCGAATTACTTTAATATACTATCATGATAAGACTACTTTGCAATACGTACTCGAGGGTTCATGGCATCTCTATATAACTCAAATATAAACATAAGATACGCTTGATTTAATATAGCAAATGACACAGGATAGTTGCAGCAATGTATGAACTATTAGCAGTGAATATGAAGGACAAGTTGAATCACTTGCCTTGAGAAAGGCTGGTCTGGTTTGACTGATAGGAGCAACTGAAAGCTTCACTCGACCTTTATGGCAAGTTTTCCCTCGTCTCGAGATCCTACATAAATAATAATAATCCTCATTATAATATATTCTCACCAACTTAACCTATTTACAACCCGAATTTAAACACGGATGGCACTTAGGCCTATATGCACTTAATTTATATTCACCTTTAAATTATAATTGCACACACATAGCCACATAATCACATATCATATATTAATACCAAATAACACCATATATACCATAATGCAAGACTAGGCTTGGATGATATCGATCCCCAGCTAAGTCACTTGATCGCTAAACTAGACAAAGTCTCCAAATTGGGCCTTCTAACTCGATGTGCCTTTACTAAACTATCCAAAACCTATTGACCCTCACTTGTGCCTTTTGCTCTACTGACCTTATACTATCTTACAACTATGGTAGTCAACCTAAATCTTACTCCTAAGTGTTCTAAAACTATGTGATATGTGAAAGTGCTCACTGGTGCAAATTTCAGAATGACAACTATGGTTTCTTGAGTGCATTAGACACTCTTAAACTATAAGTTTTCCTTTAAAACTTTTACACAAGACTCTCTTGACCTAAGGGCATCTCCCAAACTTGATGTGGCTCAAGGGCCTGGCTTTGGCCTTCTTGGGCCTAAGCTAAAAGTCCAAGGTTCCCCTGTTTTTCTGGGCAGAAAATGCCCCGACTTGAATTAACTTGTGACATATGGTTCTAACTCATATCCTATGAACTATGGCTGGAAAAACTTCTCTGATACTCCCTCTAACTAAGGCCCAACAGGGCCTAATGAGGGCCTACCCATGATATGGTCAAATCTCCCTATTTCTAAGTTGCAACAAAACTGTCCCCTGCTGGACAGATTTTGTTATTCTACTTGTGCACCTAACCAAATGACATGCAAACCTCCAACCAACACCTAAAACCTTTTATATACTCCCAATACTAACTTCTGGTGGCTTGGGCCTCAAAGTGCACATCAATGACATGGTCAAAACTCACTCTAAACCTCAGGGTACTATACTGATTTTCTGCAGAAACTATGACTCTCCTTTCTCCAAGGTTTTGACTTAACAAACTCAACCACCAACAACCCAATACCCAAACCAAGACTTAAACATGGTGATCTACTGAACTAACTCCCTTATACTCAAAATAATTTTGGTGGAGATCATCCTTACCTAAGGTGCAATTATGGAAAAACAAAAGAAACCATATTTCACAACTCACAAATTATCAAGTCTTTGAAACAACAAGTTATGCATTTTATAAAAGATATACACGAATTATTACCATGCATCAAGAAGCATTAATCAATATTAACACATTATTCCTACTTAAATTAAAGCTTACTAATAAAATCTTTCCAAATGATCAAAATCTTATAATATTCTAAGAGAAATCCACATGCATACATGTCTTCGAGTTTTGCAAGCCAAACAACATGTTTACTAAATATGTTTTACCAAGAAATTTACATGGAAGCCTAGCATGAGCTATATCTAGATGATCACTTAGCATGCAAGGGGTTTCATCAAATTTTCACTACAAAATTCAAGCCATTATCACATAAATATGCAAAAATTGAACAAAGCAACAAGAATGGTCTCAAGGACCATTCATTCGGCTCCCCTATGGTCATGGCCGAATGAAATGGAAGGGAATGGCCATTTAACATCAAGAGTTTCCTTCTCAAGACTTGGCACTTCTCCATTCCTTGTAGTCCTCTCAAAAACAACCTTAAATCCACAAGAATCAAGGTTGTACTTTGAGTTTCAACTAAAACCTTAACATGCAACCTTAAAACTTAAACTTTCTACTCAAAACTCTTTGAAATATAAGTGATCATGGTATGGGAAGTAACATTTACTTGTGTAGAAGGTGTAAACTTGATTGAAAATGAAAGAAAATGGGGAGGGGGGTTGATCTCGGCAAAACCCGAGAGTGAGGGGGGAGGAGGCCGAGAGTGAGAGAGAGGAGGGAGGGAAGAAAGAGTGTGGTGGTGAGTGGAGTGTGAAATGATCACGGATTTTACTTGTTTTATGGTTTTTGTTTTGACAAATGTGAGTGGGAATAGGAATTGACATGACTATCCTTCCACTTATACTTGGATCATTTTGCATGCAAGGGTAAAGAAGGAATTTGGCTAGAAATATAAGAGTTAGTGGGGTGGTAATTGTCTCTTTAGCCCTTTTGGATTGAATAGAAAGGATTTGCATGCAAGGACAACGATGTAATTTTCTAATTATGACAATTAACATTTATAAAGATTTATTTTTATAAAATAAAATACAAGTTCAAAAATTATAAAATTTATACCATAAAATAACTTGGATTTTTAGAAATTTTATAAAACTACTTTTGAAATTTGTGAACAAAATAACTTTTAAAACAAAATTTATTCAAGGTTTAAGATATTCCTTATAAATCAAAAATGAAAGAAATAAATAAACTTTTGATTTGAATAATCATTTACCACATAACAAAATTTAAGACGCAGAAATTCTCATTCACACAAGCATACAATTGTTGAATATATTGGCATTCGGCTTTATAATTACACCAAATTTACAATTAATATTACACGAAAATGCCGGTTGTAACATAAACAACAAAAGTAAATGAGGATTTAGTAAAAAGAAGTTCACGTTGAACACGACCAATATCTTCTAGAAAATCCATGTTATCATTACTGAATCATGCAAGAAAAATAGATAACCGTTGTTATCTTTTGGAGGCCATATTGATTGACCTCATTTTGAATACAGATGTTATTGTGAAATTATGCATATACTATCGAGATGGGAATGATTGAATAAGATACCCTTATCAGGGATATATGACTTGATTTATCCATGTAAGGATGCAAGTACCTTTTTAAAGGTGGAATTAAGGACATAACCTCAATAGCTTGAGATGAACCATGGGGGATGCATAAAGGATGGCATTTCACCCTTAATAGGGACATTATGAGTTTGGGTGGTATGGAACGAAGGACTAAGATAATAACAACCTTTAAAGAGCAGTAGAGAAATTTTTCAGAAGTACATATACAATGGTTCTAGTATTAGTAAATGGTATTTGATATTCCATGTACCTAGGGAGTACAGGATGAAGGATTTAAGGATAACCTTAGAGGTTTTACAAGGAGAAGGGTAATATTCAAAGTTCTCAAGAATATAAATTTTGATGAAGGAAATATGACGTAATAATAATAATGCCAAGTGGGGCACATGTTATACCATGAGAAAGTATAGATTGACCCAATGAGGGTTGAGATTGGTGAAAACAAGAAGGACCCAAGATAAAAGACGTCCTAAGTACGATCGAGAGTCAGCCATGATAATGTTTATATTTAAAGACTAAAGCAGTGACTTATGGAAAAATGGTGATTTTTTTTTTCACAAGGACTTAAGAAAAGCATTTTCACATAAGCAGTGATTTGAAATGAGGTAGAAAATTTAGTGAAGGTGGTTAAAATGACATTGATTGTAAGGAAATATTACTATCAGGAAAGGCCAAAAAGGTGGCCGACACTTTAAGTGTAAGAAGACAATTATCGGCGCTCTTGCCAGAGGAATACAGTGATAATGGTTAAAGCCGTGAAGATTGTATTATGGTTTGAAAGATTGACATTCTTTCTGATGATTGTGCGATACTCAACCGTGATAGTAGTTTGGTAAAGATTTAATTTATGAAATCGCCGTGAGCGGGCTATCTATCTTATAAGGTCATATCTTGAGATAAGCCAGGACCATGTTACGAAAGGACTAAATGAACCTTTGAGCTTCATGTCTCCTAATAAAGACATATGGTTAATAATGGTATTAACCTACTATTGTTGCTTTTATTGAAACATTTCTGCGATTTTATCTGCTTCATGTCATATATACGCCAAGTTCAGGAGTGTTCTTCATGAATCATGGAATGGTGATTATGTTGCCTCCTTAGAAGAATTCGATACGACATGTATGGACTCCGTATAGTTAGCTATTAAGATTTCATAGAAAATGAATGACTACAGTAGGTCAGTGGTGGACCATAGTAATGCAACAATGATTCTGCGAGTAATGAGCCGATTACAGCCGTGAGAGTTGTATTGAAATGGATGTTGAGATTGAGTACCCCTAATGGGGTCGTGTTGATATATAAGTTATCATTGATAGACTACCTAGTGGAGTATTTACATATTATATATTTATTCCCTCTTATGAATAGAGAGTCGTATTACTATACGAGGAAGGTTGTAGTGCAAGCATAGAACTCTAGTAACAATGATGTCTAGAATGAAATCCCTTATTCGAGTTTCGATGTCGAGGGAGTTTTAAAAGTGAGTGTTTATGAGCTGAGCTCGAGCAAGAGCATGGATCCATGGAACGATGGACGGAATAGTAAATATTCAGACACGTGAAATACGATGCTATAATACCTGATGTTGAGATATATACATATATATGTTTTATTCTCCTATGATAAACCTCTATAGTTCAGGGGTAGACTCCAAGCCAGATTGTAACGCCCCCAAATCCGGGGTCAGAGGATTTGGTCGTCACGATGAAATCTCAATCTAAAATAACCTGTTAAATCAATAAATAAATGCCAGCGGAAGATATTTATCATTTATGACCCCAAACTAATCCAAGATCTTTTAAGGTTACAGTTCTAGAAACAAGAAATCCAAATTCCACAAATAATTTTTCTCACTTTCTTTTAAAACTCTTTTCAATAAATTCCAACTCACAATTAAACCCACTAGTATAACTTCGAAATGAAGTATACTAGGCCCAAATAAAATATACAACTATAATATAATCTAATATAAATAACTTTACACAATAAAACTTACACTAGTCCGCAAACCCTGGACCAACCACCTTCCAAGAGCTTCTTCTTTGCTTCCTCGAATTTCGCAGCTAAGTAGCGCAAGCTAATCCTCACTGGAGGTTAAATTTAAAAACAGGCAAGTATGAGCGGAAGAAATGCTCAGCAAGATAATTATAGCATATATAGGGTCTTTTGATATAAAACCGATATCTGCATTAGAGCAGAACATTTAAAGTCATAATTGCTGAATTATAAACTCTTTTTGATATTTTCAAGCGAAAGGCTTCAGCAATACTTTGAATCTTGACGAGAATAAAACTCGTAAAGCAGTGTTTACGGAAATATCGTAAACCACAATAACATGAAACAATGATTATGGATTGAATCATAAACTTTACTCAAACCGAACTCTTGAAATTAATACTTATTTTGCTGTCATATCAAATTAGATATTAACACGAACTTTGATGCTCACAACATTCCATACTGAAGTCAACATCAATCATCTATACTAATACCACCTTTGATATTTAACAACAACGTAAGTATCAGCATAAATCAGAATCTGAATCAAAACCGCAATTCACTTTTAATCCAAAATAGAATCAGTACTTTTAATCCAAAACAGAATCAGTTGATAAATCGTTCCTTATAAGATTATCAAAAGCAATATAATAATATCGATTGGAACCAAATTATGCACTATGTTGTTCCTGATGATCAGTCATGAAACAACACCGGTATCCCGCAGCCATACCGTTAATATAGGTACTACCCGTATCCCGAAGACATACGGTACCTATAGGGCGCCAGAAAAAGGCATAACTAGCCTTGTAAGATATTACACTTCTGTATTGCACTTCCGTATAATAGCTCACGCTGGACCGGTGCCTCGGCCTCTTACGCTACCAGTAACCATCAAATCTCAAAACCTTTTATTGAAAAGGGGTCATAATACTCGACACCCGAAATAATTTTATTCCCCCATTAACTTGGGTAGGAATATTCACAACCAAATCACTTTTCTCAAAATCCAAAACATTTATAAATCCAGTAATTGGATAAGTAAAATCACTTGACTATTCTGTATATAGAATAGCAGATGAGTATTTGCATAAACAGAATTATTTAATTCAGCGATATGTAAATCATTTATCTATTCCGAACAGAGAATAGGGAAAACAATACTTGCATAATATAAATCAAATTAAACGTCACTTGAACGATAAGTGAGGTCAGGGTACTTGCATAATATGAATCGAAATAAACGTCACTTGAATGATAAGTGAGGTTAGTGTACTTGCCTTTGAGTTTTAGCAGTTAGTCACACTCGCAAACACGCATCTATTCTGACATTCTGTCTTAAAACATCACCGTCCTTCTTTTCAACACCTTACTGATATGCTGCTCCTGCGATTGCTAGAAGCCAGATACCCAATACCATTCCATCTCATTCCTTATCCAACGTCTTGTCCCGATCAACTCGAGAGATCCGCATCTATAATTAAAAGATATAACTTTAATCGTCTAAACGATAACCACTCGACGAACTACGCGTCAAAAGCCTATCGTCTACCCATACGATAGCCCACACATAATTATATCAGCCAAACACAGGAATCTTGACCCACATATGCACATAATTCACATAGCACGTAAGCACATAATCCACGTATCACATAATTCATATCACATATGACTCAGTTCATCAGAAGGTTCGACTCGATACGTTTAAAACTGAAATCAGATCAAAAATGTGATTTATATATCAATAATCGACTCAGAATAACTTGTAAAACAAACGACCTTTCGAACAAAAAGGATTTGGGTCTCGAAAGTATTTTTAATGAAAGCGGAATATTTTTCTGAGTCTGTACGCATTCGTTTCATATTAAACAGACGAACGGTTGATTTAATATGAATTTTTGAACATTTTTCGGAATTAAAACGGTCTCTAAATCATTTTAATAATAAAATAATAGGGTTCGAACACCCTAAAATATTTTTATAAGAATTATCGAGCTTGTAAAATAATTTAAAATAATATTTTAAAGCTCGAAACTATTTTTCAGAATTTTTAATCAAAAATAAATAATTAAATCTAATTAAATAATCAATTAAAATTAATTAATAACTAATTAAATTAATTAATCAATTAATATTTAAATTAATTGACTAATTAAATAATTAATTATCAACTAAAACTAATTAACTAAATAATTTGGATTTATTTTTGAATTAAAATAAATTTTCAGAAATAAAATAATGATTTTCAAAATAAAAAAAATGAATTTTCAGAAATTAAAATAGAATTTTTGGAATTATTTTAAAACAGAAAATTACAGAAACAGACTTATGGAAATTGATTTGGGGAAAAATGGATTGAAATCGGGTCGGAAATTGGGTTAAAAACGGGTCGAACCGGGTCGTCAAGAA
Source organism: Apium graveolens (assembly GCF_009905375.1). Lineage (NCBI taxonomy): Eukaryota > Viridiplantae > Streptophyta > Magnoliopsida > Apiales > Apiaceae > Apium > Apium graveolens. The sequence goes on along the minus strand of NC_133649.1, from coordinate 290,789,371 downwards.
ACCCAAGAACAAGCCGGAAATTCGCAGATTCCGGCGAGTCTTCCGGGTTCCGGCGAACGCCGTTCACCCTCCTGTGTCCCGATTTTGCAATTCTTTTCAATACAAAAATGATTCACAGTCGTATCAGCAACACAAACACAAGATTCATCTTCACAAACGATCCAAAGATCGACAACTCCGGCGGAAACCGCCATTAACGCCGGTGGTTTCTTCGAGTTTTCCGGCAAAACTCGACTTTACTATTTACTGAACCAAATTCAACAATTAACATCTTAAAACGAAGCTTGAGACATGTATAATCAGTTCATATCATCAAAATAATCCAAAAATCACCCAATTAGAAACCCCTAATTTTCGAATAAAACCCCTAAAAATCGACTTTGAATTTTACCAACTGTTGAAACGATTTGAAGATATAAAATGATAGAAAATGGTCAGTGATTCATTTTGGTTATTCATACTTGTGATTTGGTGTTCAATAACGCCTTCAAAATTGACTTTAATTTTCAGAATTTCTCAAGAACACCAAGAACACATATTCAAGAAATTTTCAGAAAATCAAACCTTAATTTCTATATGATATTGAACTCTATTTTTGATATATAATATACCAAATTGACCAGAAAAACATGCTCTACAACATGGAATCATCAAATCACATCAACAACATCAAGAACAAAAATTCGTAATTTAATTATCAAATAATTCGAATATAAATAATTAAATAAGAAAATTACTGTGATTTCTGGAAGGAAACTGATGATTGATTCAGATAGAGGATTCCGAGAGCTTCGTTTTGATATGCTGCACGCCCGAATCGGAGTTCGATAACGCCTTCGTTCGTGTGTTTGATTCTCGGGAACGTATCGGTTTTCTCGGGTTTTTCTCTGTATTTACGGTGTTTTAACTGGTTGCAAATGAATAAACGGAATAAACGAAATAAGAAATAGGCTATTTATATTTATGGAATATTGGATCGTTCTGGATCGTTTTGGATCATTTTGGATCATTAAATTAGTTGCTTAGCCGCTAAGTAACTGCAATAACGATCCGATTCAATACCAAAATTAGATAATTATCAAAACCGAGCTTTTTATAAAATATTATATACGAGAATAATATAAAAATATCCCGTCTCTCGAAAATACGGGTTTTATTGATTACCAAAATAACTATCGTATCAAAAATATTGCGCCGGGCCGCGCACGGGTCAAACCGTAATTCGAATCGAAAAAGTCAAAACACGGAAAATGTCCGGAATTACCCGATTAGGTTAGGAAGGAGTTTTCGGAAAAGTTTCGGGTTGTAAAAACGCAAAAACGGTTGAATTTGGACGATTCCCGGCTTTATAAAATAATTTTGGTAATTATTCAGAAAATAATTAATAATTCATAAATCATTATAAAATCATCTAACAGTCCAAAAATTACCAGAAAAATATCACAATTATCTATATTTTATTCTGGACATATAATAATTCAAATATTCAAATAATATCACATCTAAACATCCAAACATTAATTCCACTTATCAGATAATTTACTAAAATTCACCTAAAATCACATAAATAATTCCAAATAATTATAATAATAATATTTGAAAATATGGGATATTACAATCTACCCCCCTTATAAGGATTCCGTCCTCGGAATCAGCAGAAGACTGCACTTAGGGTTTTCTAACCAACTTTCCGTCACACCGCCTTACTTTGACTTGACCAAGATAACTCAGCTTAACTTGATTGACATACCTTCGAATGTTTGGGATGATAAAATCATAGAAAAGAATTTCATATCATCATGGAACCAAAATCTGAATTTGAGAAAAATATTGTTGAAATAAAAGAATAACTGAGAGATCAATATGACCAAACGAACTTGGTATTGCGTGTCTAAATTAAGACACTACTAAAGGTTGTTAACCTTCATGTATTCACAATACACACAAGTGATGGCGTCCCATCCGACTCCTATCACACAGACAGGTATACCTTGTGTCCCCTATAGTTAGAGTTGTTCATCTCAGTCAAAATAAAAAAATATCAAAAGAATCCAAAATCAAATGAATAAAAGTGGAAAGATTTCAAAGCTGATATTTCTGAAGAAAATGAAATCCAGAAAACAAAAATTTTGACACCAAATGAGCAAGTGGTGTCACATCACCAAGAAACTATCCACAAATAAGAAAAGTGGAAGTTAAATATTCATAACTTGACAGAGTTATCAAAACCTGAAAAATAGGCTTCATGACAGCCTCTGACACATTTAAAACACAGATAGGATTGAAAATGAGTGTTAGGGAATATATCCTCTAACAGATACCTCTTTTGAGAGAGGTCAAAAGAAATTATAGAAAGAAAAGGTATTGCCAAAGTCTTAATATTTATCTTCAATTTGAACTCTCCAGTTGACTCGTCGTCCGATTCTAGACACTTCTTCATGTTTTAAGGATATCGATAATCTTCATCGTCGTCAAATCGTAGTCTCGAAAGATTCCACCATATAAGTTTGCAGTTTCCCGGAGTTCCATCCAGCTCAACACAACCATCTCGAACGAATGCGCCTATCTTAACTTACTCGTTGGTACTATATCCGATAGTCCAACAGGAACTCGATATGAGCTCAAACGTTCTCACATAGCTATACACACTCCTACACACTCTCGTTTCTAGTTTACTATAACCTCAGCTCTGATACCAACCTGTAACGCCCCCAAATCCGGGGTCAGAGGATTTGGTCGTCACGATGAAATCTCAATCTAAAATAACCTGTTAAATCAATAAATAAATGCCAGCGGAAGATATTTATCATTTATGACCCCAACTAATCCAAGATCTTTTAAGGTTACAGTTCTAGAAACAAGAAATCCAAATTCCACAAATAATTTTTCTCACTTTCTTTTAAAACTCTTTTCAATAAATTCCAACTCACAATTAAACCCACTAGTATAACTTCGAAATGAAGTATACTAGGCCCAAATAAAATATACAACTATAATATAATCTAATATAAATAACTTTACACAATAAAATTTACACTAGTCCGCAAACCCTGGACCAACCACCTTCCAAGAGCTTCTTCTTTGCTTCCTCGAATTTCGCAGCTAAGTAGCGCAAGCTAATCCTCACTGGAGGTTAAATTTAAAAACAGGCAAGTATGAGCGGAAGAAATGCTCAGCAAGATAATTATAGCATATATAGGGTCTTTTGATATAAAACCGATATCTGCATTAGAGCAGAACATTTAAAGTCATAATTGCTGAATTATAAACTCTTTTTGATATTTTCAAGCGAAAGGCTTCAGCAATACTTTGAATCTTGACGAGAATAAAACTCGTAAAGCAGTGTTTACGGAAATATCGTAAACCACAATAACATGAAACAATGATTATGGATTGAATCATAAACTTTACTCAAACCGAACTCTTGAAATTAATACTTATTTTGCTGTCATATCAAATTAGATATTAACACGAACTTTGATGCTCACAACATTCCATACTGAAGTCAACATCAATCATCTATACTAATACCACCTTTGATATTTAACAACAACGTAAGTATCAGCATAAATCAGAATCTGAATCAAAACTGCAATTCACTTTTAATCCAAAATAGAATCAGTACTTTTAATCCAAAACAGAATCAGTTGATAAATCGTTCCTTATAAAATTATCAAAAGCAATATAATAATATCGATTGGAACCAAATTATGCACTATGTTGTTCCTGATGATCAGTCATGAAACAACACCGGTATCCCGCAGCCATACCGTTAATATAGGTACTACCCGTATCCCGAAGACATACGGTACCTATAGGGCGCCAGAAAAAGGCATAACTAGCCTTGTAAGATATTACACTTCTGTATTGCACTTCCGTATAATAGCTCACGCTGGACCGGTGCCTCGGCCTCTTACGCTACCAGTAACCATCAAATCTCAAAACCTTTTATTGAAAAGGGGTCATAATACTCGACACCCGAAATAATTTTATTCCCCCATTAACTTGGGTAGGAATATTCACAACCAAATCACTTTTCTCAAAATCCAAAACATTTATAAATCCAGTAATTGGATAAGTAAAATCACTTGACTATTCTGAATATAGAATAGCAGATGAGTATTTGCATAAACAGAATTATTTAATTCAGCGATATGTAAATCATTTATCTATTCCGAACAGAGAATAGGGAAAACAATACTTGCATAATATAAATCAAATTAAACGTCACTTGAACGATAAGTGAGGTCAGGGTACTTGCATAATATGAATCGAAATAAACGTCACTTGAATGATAAGTGAGGTTAGTGTACTTGCCTTTGAGTTTTAGCAGTTAGTCACACTCGCAAACACGCATCTATTCTGACATTCTGTCTTAAAACATCACCGTCCTTCTTTTCAACACCTTACTGATATGCTGCTCCTGCGATTGCTAGAAGCCAGATACCCAATACCATTCCATCTCATTCCTTATCCAACGTCTTGTCCCGATCAACTCGAGAGATCCGCATCTATAATTAAAAGATATAACTTTAATCGTCTAAACGATAACCACTCGACGAACTACGCGTCAAAAGCCTATCGTCTACCCATACGATAGCCCACACATAATTATATCAGCCAAACACAGGAATCTTGACCCACATATGCACATAATTCACATAGCATGTAAGCACATAATCCACGTATCACATAATTCATATCACATATGACTCAGTTCATCAGAAGGTTCGACTCGATACGTTTAAAACTGAAATCAGATCAAAAATGTGATTTATATATCAATAATCGACTCAGAATAACTTGTAAAACAAACGACCTTTCGAACAAAAAGGATTTGGGTCTCGAAAGTATTTTTAATGAAAGCGGAATATTTTTCTGAGTCTGTACGCGTTCGTTTCATATTAAACAGACGAACGGTTGATTTAATATGAATTTTTGAACATTTTTCGGAATTAAAACGGTCTCTAAATCATTTTAATAATAAAATAATAGGGTTCGAACACCCTAAAATATTTTTATAAGAATTATCGAGCTTGTAAAATAATTTAAAATAATATTTTAAAGCTCGAAACTATTTTTCAGAATTTTTAATCAAAAATAAATAATTAAATCTAATTAAATAATCAATTAAAATTAATTAATAACTAATTAAATTAATTAATCAATTAATATTTAAATTAATTGACTAATTAAATAATTAATTATCAACTAAAACTAATTAACTAAATAATTTGGATTTATTTTTGAATTAAAATAAATTTTCAGAAATAAAATAATGATTTTCAAAATAAAAAAAATGAATTTTCAGAAATTAAAATAGAATTTTTGGAATTATTTTAAAACAGAAAATTACAGAAACAGACTTATGGAAATTGATTTGGGGAAAAATGGATTGAAATCGGGTCGGAAATTGGGTTAAAAACGGGTCGAACCGGGTCGTCAAGAAACCCAAGAACAAGCCGGAAATTCGCAGATTCCGGCGAGTCTTCCGGGTTCCGGCGAACGCCGTTCACCCTCCTGTGTCCCGATTTTGCAATTCTTTTCAATACAAAAATGATTCACAGTCGTATCAGCAACACAAACACAAGAATCATCTTCACAAACGATCCAAAGATCGACAACTCCGGCGGAAACCGCCATTAACGCCGGTGGTTTCTTCGAGTTTTCCGGCAAAACTCGACTTTACTATTTACTGAACCAAATTCAACAATTAACATCTTAAAACGAAGCTTGAGACATGTATAATCAGTTCATATCATCAAAATAATCCAAAAATCACCCAATTAGAAACCCCTAATTTTCGAATAAAACCCCTAAAAATCGACTTTGAATTTTACCAACTGTTGAAACGATTTGAAGATATAAAATGATAGAAAATGGTCTGTGATTCATTTTGGTTATTCATACTTGTGATTTGGTGTTCAATAACGCCTTCAAAATTGACTTTAATTTTCAGAATTTCTCAAGAACACCAAGAACACATATTCAAGAAATTTTCAGAAAATCAAACCTTAATTTCTATATGATATTGAACTCTATTTTTGACATATAATATACCAAATTGACCAGAAAAACATGCTCTACAACATGGAATCATCAAATCACATCAACAACATCAAGAACAAAAATTCGTAATTTAATTATCAAATAATTCGAATATAAATAATTAAATAAGAAAATTACTGTGATTTCTGGAAGGAAACTGATGATTGATTCAGATAGAGGATTCCGAGAGCTTCGTTTTGATATGCTGCACGCCCGAATCGGAGTTCGATAACGCCTTCGTTCGTGTGTTTGATTCTCGGGAACGTATCGGTTTTCTCGGGTTTTTCTCTGTATTTACGGTGTTTTAACTGGTTGCAAATGAATAAACGGAATAAACGAAATAAGAAATAGGCTATTTATATTTATGGAATATTGGATCGTTCTGGATCGTTTTGGATCATTTTGGATCATTAAATTAGTTGCTTAGCCGCTAAGTAACTGCAATAACGATCCGATTCAATACCAAAATTAGATAATTATCAAAACCGAGCTTTTTATAAAATATTATATACGAGAAGAATATAAAAATATCCTGTCTCTCGAAAATACGGGTTTTATTGATTACCGAAATAACTATCGTATCAAAAATATTGCGCCGGGCCGCGCACGGGTCAAACCGTAATCCGAATCGAAAAAGTCAAAACACGGAAAATGTCCGGAATTACCCGATTAGGTTAGGAAGGAGTTTTCGGAAAAGTTTCGGGTTGTAAAAACGCAAAAACGGTTGAATTTGGACGATTCCCGGCTTTATAAAATAATTTTGGTAATTATTCAGAAAATAATTAATAATTCATAAATCATTATAAAATCATCTAACAGTCCAAAAATTACCAGAAAAATATCACAATTATCTATATTTTATTCTGGACATATAATAATTCAAATATTCAAATAATATCACATCTAAACATCCAAACATTAATTCCACTTATCAGATAATTTACTAAAATTCACCTAAAATCACATAAATAATTCCAAATAATTATAATAATAATATTTGAAAATATGGGATATTACACAGATGTTTTGTGGCAGTATTGTTTTTATACAATTCTCTTCAATTCGCTCTTTCTCTCCTTTTCATTTTGTATAAGCTGAGAAGAACAACCCTTCCAGAAGGGGAGGTATTGCCGAATGACTATCTATCTGTGTGATAGAATCCTAGTAGGATACCACATGTTCTTTAAGTGCTTGTCAAGTACTAAAGGCTGGCCACCTTCTGTACTAACTATGCGATATCACAAGTGTTCATGATCATAGTGATCTCTCAATAAATTATTTTACTTCTATACGATGGATCAAGCTTTCAAAGATAGAAGCAGCTAAGAAGGAGTAGTATTAGTGCGGTGGTATTCCGAATCTAACACGTTCGTGATACTAAGGTTGACGTGGTTATTAAAAGGTTATAGAACGCTAATGAGCAAAAGTATAACCAGTATAATATTAGGAACGGAAGATAGTAACGATTACAAACTGGAAAAGAATGAGTATTGAGAAGCAAAAGCTATAATGCTAGAAGCTATGATGAGAGTCTGTGCAATAGACTTGAAAGAATTGGAATGGTCACTTAGCACGGATTGAGTTTTCTTACGACAATAGATCATATGTCAGTATCGGGATGTCGCCTTAAGAGATCCTTGAGGGAGCACGATGTCGATCTCCTTTAAATTAGGATGAAGCTGCAGAGCGCAAGATGCTTGGACCAGCAGTGGTCCAAAGGACCAAGGATATAATAGATCTAATCAGATGACAAATGGTAGTAGCCCAAGATGGACATAAGAAGTATGTTGATTTAACACGAAATGAAAAAGAATAGGAAGTAGGGGACCTAGTGCTGTTATAGGTATTCCCTTGGAAAGAATGGATGAGGTTCGGAAAGAAAGGAAAGCTAAGCCCACGAATTATTGGACCCTTGGATATATTAAGATGTATTGGGAAGTTGGCATATGAGTTAGCCCTACCCCCGAAACATGTAGCAAGTTCATAATGTGTTCCACGTATCAATGTTAAGGAAGTGTAATTCGGATGCCAGACAAATAGGGGCATATAAGCGCATAGACATGCAACCAGACGTTACCTATATGGAGCAACCAGGAAGGGTATAGATTGAAAAGGAACGAGTGCTTAGGAGAAGGGTTATCAAACTAGTCAGAGTTGGTGGTAGAACCACAATGTGGGAAAATTGACTTGAGAGTTAGAAAGTGCAATGCTAAGAAAGTATCCCTATTCATTTTTATCTGATTCCGGGACGGAATCCTTTTAGGGAGGGGAGACTGTAATAACCCTATTTTTTGGAATTTTTGAAACCCTGATGAATAGTAACTTTTGCTGATGATGCTGATTAAGGAAAAATTATCAGACCACACTATATAGGAGTACTGTTATGGAAATTCTAAGATCGTATTAGTATTCCATAAAGTAAATAAGTGTATGTAAAGATCGTCAGAATCCAAATTCGAACACTTTGATTTTTCCCGAAAATCCACCAGATACCGAAAGAATTGAGTATAAGGTAACATGATTAAAATGATTTTAATTCAAGGATTATAAGAGGGGATTATAAAAGGAATATAAAATATTGAGAAAGGTTTAGGGGAACCCAAGTAATAAGATCCCTGGTATGATACCTCAAACGATAAACGAGAACGAAAGTTAAGTGAACTGTATAACAGATCAGCAATCATTAGCCAAGTAATTAGGAGTTAATCAAAGGGGTTAGTGGAGGATGATGTCATCACACCAACAAGAGGAGGACAAGTGTAACAAGATGACATAAGTAGATGACATAAGCATGACCAAATGGGAAGGGTTGGTTGGTTGATTGTGAGCCACACAATTTTTACCATGGTAAAAGGTTAATTAACAAACAAAAAGGAAGCAACCAAGCAAACACATTCATTTCTCTTCCCCCCATCTCCTTGCTCACGGTTTTTTGAAGAAAAACAAGAAGAAAAATTTCCAAACCCAAGCTCCACTCAATCATAATTCAAGAGGTTTGTTTATTTGGATCCTATATTTCATAACTAAGAAGAGCAAGTAGTTTGAGTGCTTGAATCAAAGGTTTTCTATCTCAAACAAATCATTTTAGTTTAGGGTGAATAGTAACTTTCAAGAACAAATTTTTGATTCTTGATTTTATTTGTAAGGTCAAGGTATCTTAAGCATAGATTAAGGCTTCCATGGGCATTCCAAGGATCTTTCATTGATTCAAAGCTTCAAGGAAGATATAAAACTTCAAACCTTAGTTTTACTTTGAATATTTAGGAGTGGTTTTGATTAATATAGTTCATGAGAAGCATGATGCTTGTGTGTTTAAAGTTTGGTTGGGTTTGTAGTGATTGGATTTTAATTGAGGTGTTGATGATTGTTAATGGAGGAGTAGTAGTTTAAATGTTTAAGCATGAATTGAACTTGTTTGATTTAGTAGTTTGGTTGAATTTGAAGATAGTATGATATTGGATTAAATTGATATTCTTGGGCTTATTATGACTGAAATCAGTAGCATTGATGTGTATCGTGAGTTGTTGTTGATTGGTAGTTGGATTGATATGATTTGGAATGGTAAAATTTGGGAAATCGCGTAAACATAGCCGTCGTAATGCCCAATTTACCTTAGACTGTTTTGTTCTTAACTTCAGGACCCGTGAACTCACTGTTAGATTCTGGTCATTGCCATGTTTAGATAGTTCATGTTACGAGCTTCGTTTTGATGTATGGTTCGCTTGAATCCGATGTACGGTTTAGTAGAAACGACCGTTTTAAGTAACGGCATTTCGCGAACGAACCATTACCCCTCGCCTTACTTTGAAACCTTGGTTAAGGCCCTTAAATGACTAATTGGAGTATGAAACAATTATGTAAAGTGGATTAGGCAGTTGGTAGAGTACTCGCGAAAGAATCGCCTTAAAATTCTTAATAGTTAATTTATTAAAAATGGTGGAGCCGAGGGTACTTGAATAACTTATGTCATTCGTTAAGCGTTGAAGTGACCATAAGCGAACGTTAGGGTTCAATTGGTTAAAGTCTAGTTTCTTAAGCGACCGGAGTTTAATTCCGACTTATGTTGTTGTTCATAGGTTATCGGACCCACTCTAAGCTTAAGTCTATCCGGGAACACTCAGGCAAGTTTTCTACCCGTTATACTGTTGTAGTGATGTATATATGTATATGCATTATCTTGTGATAGATGCATGATTGTTATTAGCAAATCTTGCGATATATTGGAGGATGCTGATATGGTTTATATGCATGTATGTTTCGTAATCTTGATATCTAATTGTTGATTCAATTGCTTATAAACTGCATAATACATATGCTAGAGATAAGCAGTAGTTGCGTATTCCATTAGTATAGGGGATCCAAAGGTGAACATTTTCTAAACCGGGAGTCAATTTTCCCGAGTATATTATATATATATATAGATATAGTTTTCGAAACTATTAATCAAATAAGGTTTATTCGATAACTTTATTTTATTTAATGAATATTTGTTGAATATTCATTCGAGAACTTATGACTCCGTTTATTTTATTTAATGAATATTAGTTGAATATTCATTCGAGGACTTATGACTCCGTTTATTTTATTCAATAAATATTATTTTAAATATTCATTCGAGGAATTATGACTCCGCTTATTTATTAAATAATATTCTTTATTTTATTAAAGAATAATGTTTCGATAATCAAACTTATTTTCGATTATTCAAATAAAGATCGTACTTTCGTATAAGTATATCTTTGGTTATTTATTATTCATTTCAAGTATGAGTTTTGAAAATTCTGCTTCAATTATTTTTATAAAGATTATCCTTTATGGGAATATTATTTAAATAATAATATTCAGATATTTTCTAATATATCGGGACTGATTTATTTCATTAAATCAGCATTACTCCAAACATTCTTAAAAATGTTTTCGAGTCTTCAAAATAATTTTTAAAAGTTAGAGTGGATCCCAAAACTCATTTTTATATTTAAGATCTTCCTTTCGAAGGGGATTTATATACTCGCTCAAAACCTGAGGGATCCGGCTCTGTGGTGTATTTTATATTCGCAACGAGGTTGCTGTTTTGAGAAAAGATTTTGATTACTTTCCCAACGTTCGGGAAGTAAGTTCATCTATTTGAGTCGGCATAAGCAACATGGGCTCAGTGGGCGTTCATGAAAGTGTAAGTGGCTCAGTGGGAGTCCATCCATGCGTAAGTGGCTGAGTGGCAGTCCAGCATAGGTCCTAATGTGGCCAGGGTGATGACCAGTGGGGAATTCATCCATCTACTAGTAGAAAAGGTGACTTAATTGGTATCTTTGCCTGATCAGCAAGATATCAGGTTTATGCCAAGGTTTTCTCCTTTCCAAATTCATTGGATATTGCAACTCTTTTTTTAATTTTCTTAACAGAGGTTTTCAAGGAGTGTAAGAAATGTATATATATATCGGGACTTAATGAAGTATCTCATAACTTCATTATTTATAATGATATTTCAAAGATTGAATCTATTCAAATCTTATCTTGTTGTCTCATCTACGTGATGAACTTTTGAAACGGATTATACCTTGAACGGTGGTAATTCAAGTAGTATTCGGAAAAGATATAAGTATATTGGAGTATCTTGTAACTTCATCTTTTCAACTTATATCTAGTTAATGATTATCTTATGTATGACAAAGATTTTCAGAAAAATGTTGAGACAAGGTTAGATATATGAGATCACCTTGCAACGATATTTTTATATAGTTATAAACTGGAACTCTATGTAAATTATGCATGGAAGAGGATTCTAAGATTTTGAAAAGTTTATATACCTATATACTGAATATTATGTGACTTCGTCGCATTAAGATATCAAACTTTGTTCATTTATTTTGACCAAGACTTTCATGAGTACTATGAGAATGCTCATATATTGTTAATTATTATACATATTATTTCAGTGGGCTTGTTGCTCACCCTTGCTTTCTTCTTTCATCACACAACAACAGATAGACAAGATGAACAGGATCAAGCTCCTAATTCGTGAGCGGATAGGAAACGTTCCGCAGTTTCCTGTAGGCGTTGATGTCGTTGTAGCTGAGGTAGGATCTACCAATAGGCTAGGCTTTCAACTTTTGATGTACCAGACTTATGTATATTTATGAATTGTAATAATGGCAAGGAATATGTAAATTATTCAGAAACCCTTTTTAAGGTGAAATGGTTTATAATTGTTGAATAAAATGACTTGTGTTATTTTTGGTATTCATCTCTGAGACTATAACTTGTGGTGTGTGTGTGTATATTGTGGGGTCACAGTACGCAGTAGTTGGTTGACTGTTAAGATTAAGTATTGATAAGGGAAATGGAACTCGTGACAACCCGAATCCCCGACCCCGAATTTGGGGGTGTTATAGAAATAGTATCAGAGCTAAGCGTTATAAACCTCAGAGATGATGTGGCGTTAAGATAATAAGTTCACTAAGATAATAAGAACTCTTGCCAAGTTCATAGTCGGGCTACCTAACGTAGTATTGATAGCTAAAACCCTTATGGGAACCCTTATAAATATCGTGATAGAAGCGTAGTTCGTTATCGTATATGGTAGCGGGACTCCGAACCCTGAGGTTGAGGAGCAACAGCGCGATGATGTTTTATTACTTATTGGAGATCAGATTGTGGATCCGATAGAACGTCCTAACGAGGGACCAAATGATGTTTATATTGAGGATGTAGCGGTTGTGGATGTTATCCTAGAAGGAATTGTTGCTGAGTAGGATCCCGTGGAGGATCTTGACAAGAATGAATAAAGGACCACTGATGAATTGATAACCATGGTTAGGGAAACTATCAGAGGTAGGATTGGCCGGTCACTACCGGAGGTTCGTTCAAGTTTGTAAAGATAGTAGCCCCTTTAACGCGGCTACTCGTAAGACTGAGAAGTTCGAATGGATAGAGAAATGCAAGAACAGCTTTTAAGAACTGATGCAAAGGTTGGTGACGGCCGCTATGTTGGCATTGTCGGATGGAAAAGGAGATATTTTTTTTTGATTTGTAGTGACGCTTCGCATAAGGAATTAGGGTGCTTCTTATACAGCACAGCAAGGTAATCGCGTACGCGTCAAGACAATTAAGGGAATATAAAAATCGATATCCCCATCCATGAGCTTGGGCTCGTGGCAATAGTTTTTCCCTAAAGATTGGAGGCACTACTTGTATGGAGAGAAGTGCGAGATTTACACAAGCCATGAGTGCTCTAGTACATTTTAACGCAGAAAGAGCTCAACATGCGCCAGAGGAGGTGGTTAGAGCTAAGCAAGGATTACGATTATGAGATTCTTTATCATCCAGGGAAAGCGAAAATGGTGGCTAATGCCCTTAGTAGGAAGGAGAGACTCAATATGATAATATTCTCGGAAGAGTAATAAAAAGATTTCGAGAAAATGGAAATAGAAGTGAAGGTAACTGGGGCCGGTACCGAAAAGCTATTTGAGATTGTAATACAGCCCGAATTATTGAAAAAGATCATATTGTGCAAAGAAAAATTGATGAATGAAGGCAGAGAGCCAATGACTGGAGAAGAGATTAATACCGAGAAAGATGATAAGGGAATAATGAGGTGTTCCTACAGAATTTGGGTTCCAAATGTTCAAGAGCTTAAAGATGAAGATCTTAGATGAAAGTTAGTTTGAGGAATAAGATTTAGAGCAAACCCTGAACGTGATAGTCAGGGAGGTCTCCATCAAGATAGAAAGAACCCATTACATAATGAAGTGGAAAATGAGGATTTAAAACATGTAGGATGACCCCGATTATGGGGAGGAGGAGGGAACGTTCAGACTAAGGAAACAGAAGTCGAGTAAGGAAATGAGACCCGAGACGGTACTCCTATACTGCAATTCATGGACCTATCTAAAAAGAACTTAGACTATTATCCCCGACCACCACCCTGAGGAGGCAGTGCGGTGGGAAATTCTTTCAGGACCTTTAAGTCGCTAAGCTCTTAGAGTTCCAAGGAACAAGCAAACCCAGTAGAGGCGAGAGCCTGGCTAAAGGAAATATAAGAATCATTTGAGATTCTAAATGATGGACGAGTCACAAAAGACTGTTTTTGTCCCTTACCCTCCTAAGAGAGAGGCCACCCGCTGGTGAAAGACCAAGAAAGGCACGGAGCCAGAGGTTAGAATAAACTGATTAAAGTTCAGTCAATTGTTTTCAGGAAAGTACTTCCAAAGGTTATAGAGATAGTGTAAAAGCTTTAGAGCCAGAACAAAGGCGGACAAGTATGATGAATCATGAATCTAGGTTGTGAAAGTCATCAAGGTTCATCTGAAGGACACGAATCCAGAATGACGGGATGTTTGAAATCAATGCTTATGTTGTGATGGTTCATGTAATGGTTGTAATGGAAACGAAAATAAAAGACTGAAAAGGGAAGGAGTATAAAGGGATATAAAGGAAATAGAGTTGAGAAGTGATAAGGGAGTTAGGTATGGGAAACCCTAAGAAACCCTTGCAATAAATATAGAGAAGTGTGTTATCATCAGCGCGATGGTGACTGATCATGAGATAAATTCAAGGTTTGAAGGCGTAAGCGATACGTATAGTTAATTCCCTTGAAGTTGACAGTATTCGATGAAAATTTGAGATTGATCGATTGATTAATAAGGAAACACAGATGGACTGAGGAGACAAGAAAGTAAGAAATTAGGAAAATTGGATGAAGGAAGTGACCTTCAAGAATGTGAAGTGTAAGTAACGCATGTGAATTGATACCCAAAGAGGGAGATACCAAGTATAGAAGATATCTCAACATTGAGATGACTGTTGAGATAAACAACAAAAGTAAATGAGGATTTAGTAAAAAGAAGTTCACGTTGAACACGACCAATATCTTCTAGAAAATCCATGTTATCATTACTGAATCAGGCAAGAAAAATAGATAACCGTTGTTATCTTTTGGAGGCCATATTGATTGACCTCATTTTGAATACAGATGTTATTGTGAAATTATGCATATACTATCGAGACGGGAATGATTGAATAAGATACCCTTATCAGGGATATATGACTTGATTTATCCATGTAAGGATGCAAGTACCTTTTTAAAGGTGGAATTAAGGACATAACCTCAATAGCTTGAGATGAACCATGAGGGATGCATAAAGGATGGCATTTCACCCTTAATAGGGACATTATGAGTTTGGGTGGTATGGAACGAAGGACTAAGGTAACAACAACCTTTAAAGATCAGTAGAGAAATTTTTCAGAAGTACATATACAATGGTTCTAGTATTAGTAAATGGTATTTGATATGCCATGTACCTGGGGAGTACAGGATAAAGGATTTAAGGATAACCTTAGAGGTTTTACAAGGAGAAGGGTAATATTCAAAGTTCTCAAGAATATAAATTTTGATGAAGGAAATATGACGTAATAATAATAATGCCAAGCGGGGCACATGTTATACCATGAGAAAGTATAGATTGACCCAATGAGGGTTGAGATTGGTGAAAACAAGAAGGACTCAAGATAAGAGACATCCTAAGTACGATCGAGAGTCAGCCATGATAATGTTTACATTTAAAGACTAAGGCAGTGACATATGGAAAAATGGTGATTTTTTTTTCACAAGGACTTAAGAAAAGCATTTTCACATAAGCAGTGATTTGAAATGAGGTAGAAAATTTAGTGAAGGTGGTTAAAATGACATTGATTGTAAGGAAATATTACTATCAGGAAAGGCCAAAGAGGTGGCCAACACTTTAAATGTAAGAAGACAATTATCGGCGCTCCTGCCAGAGGAATACAGTGATAATGGTTAAAGCTGTGAAGATTGTATTATGGTTTGAAAGATTGACATTCTTTCTGATGATTGTGCGATACTCAACCGTGATAGTAGTTTGGTAAAGATTTAATTTATGAAATCGTCATGAACGGGCTATCTATCTTATAAGGTCATATCTTGAGATAAGCCAGGACCGTGTTACAAAAGGACTAAATGAACCTTTGAGCTTCATGTCTCCTAATAAAGACATATGGTTAATAATGGTATTAACCTACTATCATTGCTTTTATTGAAACTCTTCTACAATTTTATCTGCTTCATGTCATATATACGCCAAGTTCAGGAGTGTTCTTCATGAATCATGGAATGGTGATTATGTTGCCTCATTAGAAGAATTTGATACGATATGTATGAACTCTGTATGGTTAGCTATTAAGATTTCATAGAAAATGAATGACTACAGTAGGTCAGTGGTGGACCATAGTAATGCAACAATGATTCTGCGAGTAATGAGCCGGTTATAGCCGTGAGAGTTGTATTGGAATGGATGTTGAGATTGAGTACCCCTAATGGGGTCGTGTTGATATATAAGTTATCATTGATAGACTACCTAGTGGAGTATTTACATATTATATATTTATTCCCTCTTATGAATAGAGAGTCGTATTACTATACGAGGAAGGTTGTAGTGCAAGCATAGAATTCTAGTAACAATGATGTCTAGAATGAAATCCCTTATTCGAGTTTCGATGTCGAGGGAGTTTTAAAAGTGAGTGTTTATGAGCTCGAGCAAGAGCATGGATCCATGGAACGATGGACGGAATAGTAAATATTCAGACACGTGAAATACGATGCGATAATACTTGATGTTGAGATATATACATATATATGTTTTATTCTCCTATGATAAACCTCTATAGTTCAGGGGTAGACTCCAAGCCAGATGTTTTGTGGCAGTATTTTTTTTATACAATTCTCTTCAATTCGCTATTTCTCTCCTTTTCATTTTGTATAAACTGAGAAGAACAACCCTTCCAGAAGGGGAGGTATTGCCGAATGACTATCTATCTATGTGATAGAAGCCTAGTAGGATACCACATGTTGTTTAATTGCTTGTCAAGTACTAAAGGCTGGCCACCTTCTGTACTAACTATGTGATATCACAAGTGTTCATGATCATAGTGATCTCTCAATAAATTCTTTTACTTCTATACGATGGATCAAGCTTTTAAAGATAGAAGCAGCTAGAAAGGAGTAGTATTAGTGCGGTGGTATTCTGAATCTAACACGTTCGTGATACTAAGGTTGACGTGGTTATTAAAAGGTTATAGAACGCTAACGAGCAAAAGTATAACCAGTATAATATTAGGAATGTAAGATAGTAAAGATTACGAACTGGAAAAGAATGAATATTCAGAAGCAAAAGTTATAATGCTAGAAGCTATGATGAGAGTCTGTGCAATAGACTTGAAAGAATTTGGAATGGTCACTTAGCACGGATTGAGTTTTCTTACGACAATAGATCGTATGTCAGTATCGGGATGTCGCCTTATGAGATCCTTGAGGGAGCACGATGTCGATATCCTTTAAATTAGGATGAAGCTGCAGAGCGCAAGATGCTCGGACCAGCAGTGGTCCAAAGGACCAAGGATATAATAGATCTAATCAGAGGACAAATGGTAGTAGCCCAAGATGGACATAAGAAGTATGTTGATTTGACACGAAATGAAAAAGAATAGGAAGTAGGGGACCTAGTGCTGTTATAGGTATTCCCTTGGAAAGAATGGATGAGGTTCGGAAAGAAAGGAAAGCTAAGCCCACGAATTGTTGGACCCTTGGATATATTAAGACGTATTGGGAAGTTAGCATATGAGCTAGCCCTACCCCCGAAACATGTAGCAAGTTCATAATGTGTTCCACGTATCAATGTTAAGGAAGTGTAATTCGGATGCCAGACAAATAGGGGCATATAAGCGCATAGACATGCAACCAGACGTAACCTATATGGAGCAACCAGGAAGGGTATAGATTGAAAAGGAACGAGTGCTTAGGAGAAGGGTTATCAAACTAGTCAGAGTTGGTGGTAGAACCACAATGTGGGAAAATTGACTTGAGAGTTAGAAAGTGCAATGCTAAGAAAGTATCCCTATTCATTTTTATCTGATTCCGGGACGGAATCCTTTTAGGGAGGGGAGACTGTAATAACCCCAATTTTTGGAATTTTTGAAACCCTGATGAATAGTAACTTTTGCTGATGATGCTGATTAAGGAAAAATTATCAGACCACACTATATAGGAGTACTGTTATGGAAATTCTAAGATCGTATTAGTATTCCATAAAGTAAATAAGTGTATGTAAAGATCGTCAGAATCCAAATTCGAACACTTTGATTTTTCCCGAAAATCCACCAGATACCGAAAGAATTGAGTATATGGTAACATGATTAAAATGATTTTAATTCAAGGATTATAAGAGGGGATTATAAAAGGAATATAAAATATTGAGAAAGGTTTAGGGGAACCCAAGTAATAAGATCCCGGGTATGATCCCTCAAACGATAAACGAGAACGAAAGTTAAGCGAACTGTATAACAGATCAGCGCTCATTAGCCAAGTAATTAGGAGTTAATCAAAGGGGTTAGTGGAGGATGATGTCATCACACCAACAAGAGGAGGACAAGTGTAACAAGATGACATAAGTAGATGACATAAGCATGACCAAATGGAAAGGGTTGGTTGGTTGATTGTGAGCCACACAATTTTTACCATGGTAAAAGGTTAATTAACAAACAAAAAGGAAGCAACCAAGCAAACACATTCATTTCTCTTCCCCCCATCTCCTTGCTCACGGTTTTTTGAAGAAAAACAAGAAGAAAAATTTCCAAACCCAAGCTCCACTCAATCATAATTCAAGAGGTTTGTTTCTTTGGATCCTATATTTCATAACTAAGAAGAGCAAGTAGTTTGAGTGCTTGAATCAAAGGTTTTCTATCTCAAACAAATCATTTTAGTTTAGGGTGAATAGTAACTTTCAAGAACAAATTTTTGATTCTTGATTTTATTTGTAAGGTCAAGGTATCTTAAGCATAGATTAAGTCTTCCACGGGCATTCCAAGGATCTTTCATTGATTCAAAGCTTCAAGGAAGGTATAAAACTTCAAACCCTAGTTTTACTTTGAATATTTAGGAGTGGTTTTGATTAATATAGTTCATGAGAAGCATGATGCTTGTGTGTTTAAAGTTTGGTTGGGTTTGTAGTGATTGGATTTTAATTGAGGTGTTGATGATTGTTAATGGAGGAGTAGTAGTTTAAATGTTTAAGCATGAATTGAACTTGTTTGATTTAGTAGTTTGGTTGAATTTAAAGATAGTATGATATTGGATTTAATTGAGATTCTTGGGCTTATTATGACTGAAATAAGTAGCATTGATGTGTATCTTGAGTTGTTGTTGATTGGTAGTTGGATTGATATGATTTGGAATGGTAAAATTTGGGAAATCGCGTAAACATAGCCGTCGTAATGCCCGATTTACCTTAGACTGTTTTGTTCTTAACTTCAGGACCCGTGAACTCACTGTTAGATTCTGATCATTGCCATGTTTAGATAGTTCATGTTACGAGCTTCGTTTTGATGTATGGTTCGCTTGAATCCGATGTACGGTTTAGGAGAAATGACCGTTTTAAGTAACGGTGTTTCGCGAACGAACTATTACCCCTCACCTTACTTTGAAACCTTGGTTAAGGACCTTAAATGACTAACTGGAGTATGAAACAATTATGTAAAGTGGATTAGGAAGTTGGTAGAGTACTCGCGAAAGAATTGCCTTAAAGTTCTTAATGGTTAATTTATTAAAAATGGTGGAGTCGAGGGTACTCGAATGACTTATGTCATTCGTTAAGCGTAGAAGTGACCATAAGCGAATGTTAGGGTTCAATTGGTTAAAGTCTAGTTTCTTAAGCGACCGGGGTTTAATTCCGACTTATGTTGTTGTTCATAGGTTATCGGACTCACTCTAAGCTTAAGTCTATCCGGGAACACTCAGGCAAGTTTTCTACCCGTTATACTGTTGTTGTGATGTATATATGTATATGCATTATCTTGTGATAGATGCATGATTGTTATTAGCAAATCTTGCGATATATTGGAGCATGCTGATATGGTTTATATGCATGTCTGTTTCGTAATCTTGATATCTAATTGTTGATTCAATTGCTTATAAACTGCATAATACCTATGCTAGAGATAAGCAGTAGTTGCGTATACCCTTAGTATAGGGGACCCAAAGGTGAACATTTTCTAAACCAGGAGTCGATGTTCCCGAGTATATTATATATATATATATATATAGTTTTCAAAACTATTAATCGAATAAGGTTTATTCGATAACTTTATTTTATTTAATGAATATTAGTTGAATATTAATTCGAGGACTTATGACTCCTTTATTTTATTTAATGAATATTAGTTGAATATTCATTCGAGGACTTATGACTCCGTTTATTTTATTCAATAAATATTATTTTAAATATTCATTCGAGGAATTATGACTCCGCTTATTTATTAAATAATATTCTTTATTTTATTAAAGAATAATGTTTCGATAATCAAACTTATTTTCGATTATTCAAATAAAGACCGTACTTTCGTATAAGTATATCTTTCGTTATTTATTATTCATTTCAATTATGAGTTTTGAAACTTCTGCTTCAATTATTTTTATAAAGATTATCCTTTATGGGAATATTATTTAAATAATAATATTCAGATATTTTCTAATATATCGGGACTGATTTATTTCATTAAATCAGCATTACTCCAAACATTCTTAAAAATGTTTTCGAGTCTTCAAAATGATTTTTAAAAGTTAGAGTGGATCCCAAAACTCATTTTTATATTTAAGATCTTCCTTTCGAAGGGGATTTAAATACTCGCTCAAAAACTGAGGGATCCGGCTCTGTGGTGTATTTTATATTCGCAACGAGGTTGCTGTTTTAAGAAAAGATTTTGATTACTTTCCCAACGTCCGGGAAGTAAGTTCATCTATTTGAGTCGGCATAAGCAACATGGGCTCAGTGGGCGTCCATGAAAGTATAAGTGGCTCAGTGGGAGTCCATCCATGCGTAAGTGGGTGAGTGGCAGTCCAGCATAGGTCCTAATGTGGCCAGGGTGATGACCAGTGGGGAATTCGTCCATATACTAGTAGAAAAGGTGACTTAATTGGTATGTTTGTCTGATCAGCAAGATATCAGGTTTATGCCAAGGTTTTCTCCTTTCCAAATTCATTGGATATTGCAACTCTGTTTATAATTTTCATAACAGAGGTTTTCAAGGAGTGTATGAAATGTATATATATATATATAGGTGTATATATATATCGGGACTTAATGAAGTATCTCGTAACTTCATTATTTATAATGATATTTCAAAGATTGAATCTATTCAAATCTTATCTTATAGTCTCATCTATGTGATGAACTTTTGAAACGGATTATACCTTGAATGGTGGTAGTTCAAGTAGTATTCGGAAAAGATATAAGTATATTGGAGTATCTTGTAACTTCATCTTTTCAACTTATATCTAGTTAATGATTATCTTATGTATGCCAAAGATTTTCAGAAAAACGTTGAGACAAGGTTAGATATATGAGATCACCTTGCAACGATATTTTTATATAGTTATAAACTGGAACTCTATGTATATTATGCATAGAAGAGGATTCTAAGATTTTGAAAAGTATATATACCTATATACTGAATATTATGTGACTTCGTCGCATTAAGATATCAAACTTGGTTCATTTATTTTGACCAAGACTTTCATGAGTACTATGAGAATGCTCATATATTGTTAATTATTATACATATTATTTCAGTGGGCTTGTTGCTCACCCTTGCTTTCTTCTTTCATCACACAATAACAGATAGACAGGATGAACAGGATCAAGCTCCCAATTCGCGAGCGGATAGGAAACGTTCCGCAGTTTCCTGTAGGCGTTGATGCCGTTGTAGCTGAGGTAGGATCTACCAATAGGCTAGGCTTTCAACTTTTGATGTACCAGACTTATGTATATTTATGAATTGTAATAATGGCAAGGAATATGTAAATTATTCAGAAACCCTTTTTAAGGTGAAATGGTTTATAATTGTTGAATAAAATGACTTGTGTTATTTTTGGTATTCATCTCTGAGACTATAACTTGTGGTGTGTGTGTGTATATTGTGGGGTCACAGTACGCAGTAGTTGGTTGACTGTTAAGATTAAGTATTGATAAGGGAAATGGAATTCGTGACAACCCGAATCCCCGACCCCGAATTTGGGGGTGTTAAATAGACCCTTCTGAACAACTCTTAATGCTTGTGGCTCCCTGGATAGATAGACGTCCATATGACCTTTCCACCAGTTATAGTTTTCTGTACCAAGAAAAAGAGGTGCTCGGTAATCCAAGGTTCCTTCAGGATATTTGTCAGTCATTTCGATCGAATACTATTCCTGTTACAAAAAGATTAGTATACCAAAGCTCTGATACCAACTGAAAATACTGTTAGTCCCTAACAATGCACCAAGAATTATAGAAGGGGGTTGAATGGAATTCTTGAAACTTTTTCTTTGTTTAAAAGTGTTCTAACTTAAAATATATATTTGTGTGAATTGATTTGCAAAGTGCAGAATAGTAACTTGGAATGAATCAAAACACAAGTAATTAAAAATACAAGTCTTTAAAAACTTTCTGGTGGATTTGAATGTATCCACCAAAGATATATATTATATCAGGAGAACTCTGTGTAGCTAAATTAGCTCACAGCTGCTTACAAATATGAACAACTAAGTTTACAGAGAAATGCTAAGAATACAGCTTATAAATGTTTCTCTGAGAAAATGTTCTTAGTCTTGTTGTTGTATTTGCTACTTCTTGGTTTATATATCACCAAGATTACAAAGGTAATAAGATAAGATAATAAAATAAAACCTATCAAGTCTAATACTCTATTGTTTCATTACTCTATTCCAGCATCTTTGAATATCTTCATAATAGCATGGAAATGGCAATGCTTCTTTGTTCTCTAAAACCCAGTTGAATAGGCTTCCACATTCCTTTTGCATACACTCGACGCACGTGACTGTGTTGTCACTGTCAACGGATATTTGAATTGATCATCCGTTGAGTACATGATCATCCGTCGAGTTGTCTTGTTGATCATCCGTCGAGTATCTTTGTTGATCATCTGTCGAGTAGCAATCTGGCAATTGACTTCATTTCATTTATGCATAATTACAAGACATCGTCTATGTACAATTAATCAACCTATTCTGCATATCTAATTAAATTCAAAATGACTTATATGATACTACAGAATCTATACAAAGATGTATGCAGAAATGTGCTACAGATTTATTATTACATAAGCTACTCACTCGATGGATAACAATTCATTATCCGTCGGGACTATAATAAGTTATCCGTCGGGACTATAATGAGTCATCCGTCGGGACTATAATTGCTTATCCGTCGAGTGCTACATTTTTCACTAAGTTAAAACTACTAAGGTGTTTTGTTAATGAAATCATCAAGTTCACAACATATCCACAACAATCTCCCCCAATTTATGTCTACTGGAATTGTAGGCATAAATTAAGAGAAACTTGATGATAACAAAACACCCTAAAAATATAACTTTAAAAGGAAAGTAGATAAAACTGTAAAGTTCTTCAAATAATAAAATGTACAAAAATTGGCTCACAGTCTTTTTCAAGATGCTCCTCTAGCCTGAGCAGATTAATCTATCTCCTTGAAGATTTGGATCTCTTTCCAAGCTTTCTGTTGTTTTCTTTTAACTGATTTTGAAGCTGTCTGTGGAATTCCAATTCATCAGATTCTGAGAGAATTAGCTTTTCTTGCATTTCCAAAAGAGTCTCATTGCTAGAGATGCTCAATTGGTCTTCTAACCAGAAAAATCTTCTAACTCCTTTGTCATCCATGAACTCCATCATCCAGTAGGGCCTTAGATGCAATCTACTTCCTGTGTAGGGTATAGTAAGAGTCTTTGGGAGTGCATCTTTGGCTCTAATACTCCTCAGTTCTTCAATCTTCTTAAGAACAAGTCTTCTTGCTATAACATTGAATTCAAAGTTCTTCTTGAATGATGAATACACCTTAATCAGCACATATTGGCTTTCTTGAAGGATCATGTGAAGTGTCCACTGTATCTCTTTTCCTCCCTTGTACTTGAACACTAACCTTTCAGGTAGGTTCCTGTAAGCATCAATCCCTCTAACTTCTTCTAGTTTATCTAGATAGAGGTTTAGATCTGAGAATTCCTTGATGTCACATATGAACATGTAATCTCCTTTGTTGACATTGGATTGGGCTTTGGTTAGAGATTTTGATGTGAGAGGTGACATCTTCACTTTCTTGACTGCCCTTGACTTTGTTCTCTTTGGCTTGGCAAGGATTGGAAAATGGAAATCAGGAATTGGTAGACTTTCCTAGTCTATTGGTTCATCCTTGGGAATAATAGGTTCACCATGAACGTTCCTGTAAGGATCCACCACCTTAATGTCTTCAAATACCACTGAGGGTTTTGATGCTTGAGTTATAGTTGGAATGGATTCCTTGGGAAATTGATCCTCCAATTCTTTATCAACAAGGTCCAATTTCCTTTTGGTTCTTTTAGCCAATTCCTTGTATCTGTGAGACTTCTTCTGTTTTGGTTCATTTTGCTTCTTTAAATCTTGAGATTCAGTGATTTCAGATGGCTTGGCAAAGATTTTTTTAGTGGCTTTCACAGCTTGCAATTTGGCTAAGATGGCAGCTTACTCTTTCCTTTGGTTAACCTTTTTAGCATCTAGAGCAGCTTGCTTCTTTTCTTGCTTCAATCTTGCCTTTTCTTCTTTCTTTGCTTTAGCAAATTGAGGGTGTCCAGCCACCACACAAATTTCTTTACCATTCCTGAAAACTTTAGCAATTCTCCTTTTTTAAAGCTAAATCAGCTGGATCCTTGTGGAAGGCAATGGATCTTGACAACAGTTTCTTCTCATCAGGCTTAGGTGTCTCATACACTGTGTCCAAAGGGTTCTTTAGTGATGATTTTGGATAGTTCACCCTTAGCTTCAAAATTATTTTAGCCTTTGGAGATTTGATACAGGATGGTTGTCCTCTTTCCAGATATTTTATGCTCATTTCATTCACATAGATTTTCCTGACTTGAGAGTGATGAATGGCTGACTTTTCTGGCTTCTTTGCTAGCCCAAACTTCTTTTGAATATCCTCATCAATTTTCTCCCAATTGATTGGATTCAACTGCTCTTTTTTAGCTGCTCTTATATTCGCTGTTGCTTCATTTTTCAGATCAATGTTGTCTTTGGTTGGTGGCTTGGTGAAAGTAATTGAAGGGACAATTACTTTGCTAACTTCAATGTTGAGCACTTTTTGCTCCCCCTCACTCCTAGAATCCTCTTTCTCCCCCCTTTTTGTTATCAGAAAGTTGAGTAGAGGAGGTCTGTGCAGCCACCAGTTTCTGAAGCAAGTATGTCTGTTGAGCTTGGTGTAGATAAATTGTTGTAAGAGATGCTTCCATTGCTGACATTCTTGTATCTAAGGCATCTATCTTTATGGCAAGATCATAATTTTTACTTAGTTATCTCTTGATGTCAAGCATTATAGCTTCTCGAAGTTTAGAGTCCATCTTATCGGAAATGGCCTTTTTCATCTCATCAATATCATCCTTGATAGTGTTGACATCTCAAGCATGTTGAAAGCCTTGAATTTGTTGTAGTTGCAGAGAGGCAAGATGTGGAAACTATTGAGGACTCTGTGCAGATTGATGAGTATTTTGGCACAGATGTCTCAACAGTTCCTGAAAGAATTGGCAAGTGAGCCAACAAATCATCCAAAAGATGATGCTCACTTGCACTAGATTTTGGCTTCCCCAACAGAGTAAAAGAAGGGGAATCAGGAATTGATGTGTTGATCATGTCCACATCTAGAGAGTTTGTGGGAGAATTTGGTGTTTGGGGTGGTTCTATTACTAAAGATTTTGGCTGTGACTCCACATTTATTGGAGCCACATCAAACTGACTTTGCAAAGGTGCAGTGACTGTGTCTTTAGCACGAGTTTGCACAGTGTGTGTACCCTGTGCATCCCCAATGGTTTTTGATTTCTTCTTTCTAGCATAGGTTTGGGGTGAGCTTGTGTCCCTTACCCTTTTGCCCTGTGCTCTTGGTTGAGAGCTTTGTTCAATAGTTATATCCTTTTGGGAAGAAACAACTAGAAATGAGCTTTTATCCTTATTAAGCACTGTAGTTTGTTGGAAAACTGCAGTGTGGCTAGGCTGGGAAACACTCACCTCTCCAACCTTATCCTTAGGGTTTCTTTTATGTTTACCATGTCCCTCACCTACCTTACCCGCCTTCACACTCCCCTCTTTTGGTTTGGTGGATTTTGCAACTGGCATCTTTTGAGAGATACCAGAGGGGGATTTCTTTGACTTGGATTTAGAATTTTTTGTTGATTTGGTAGCTTGGGTAGGCAACTGTTGGGTCATTGACACAGTTGCCATAGCTACACTAGTATTCAAAGAAATCTGTAAGGTTGGAAGAGTAGGGACAGATGAACTTACCTCACTTACCTGAGGTGCTTCCATTACAGGGAAATAGAAGAGTGGCACCTCCTTGCGATGGTTTTCCATGTTTAAATCTGCAATAATTCTTCTCTCTTGAACCCAACAATCTAATTTGTTGTTTAGGTTCTCAAGCACAATTTCCTCAGAGAGGTGGTTAGCTAGCATCATGAAAAATCTAGCATAGTAACATTTTTACCCCTCTTGTTTAACTCCCCTAATTTAAACCCCAACTCAATCAAAATAAGATCACTAAAATTAAATAACTTATCTGTAACTAGCATGTTAAGCATAGAAATATTGACATAATCAAAATTACTGATTTTACCAGAAAAGACCTTGGTAACTACATCACACATGAAACTCCATTCTTTCCTAAGACCCAACCTCCTAATATCACTTAACTTAGAAGTAGAGAGTGCATAGTTCATGGAATTAAGCATATTAACAATATCAGTATCTGTGTGTGGTGAGGTCACAGTATTATCAGGAATTTTGAAACATGCTTTATTAACATCAATATTGATACAGAATTCCTTACCTTTAATAGTGAGTGTGATGGTTTTATCAGTTGAGTTGTATACAGCAGTTGACCACATTTCCTCAACAACCTCACAGAAGATGGTGGGTGATTCTAGCATGGCATAGTTCAGTTTGCAGTTCTTAATAAAATCCATCATTTTGTGGTAGTCACCAATCTGTTGAATCCCCTTGTTTACTAGAGCCGTGAAGTTGTTCTTTTCATAGATGAATCCAGTTTGTGACATGATCTTGACAACTGGTGCCATTGTTAAAGAGTGGAAATTGCAGAGATAGAGATGATAATTGCTTTTAAGAAAGAGAGAATTTAGAGCAGGTGATTTGAGAATAATAAAAGAAAAGTAATGGAAATGAATTAATCTTTTACATTATCTCAAAAATAACTGTTAAAAATAATAAAGTAAAATAAAGTAACCAATAAGAATTTCCCAAAATAGCCGTTTAAAGATAAACTGTAAAAATTCCTTCAATTATCCGTCGTGTTATGCTTACAAACTGTAAGTATACTCGATGAATAATGTTCAGAGAATCAACGGCTAAGAATAAGACAATTCGACGGATGAGAATAAACCAGTTATCCGTCGAGTCATAAAGTATTCCAGAAAAGTAATTGATTTTATTAATAAAATTTATACCGACGGATGATCAAACTCGATGGATAATGATCATCCGTCGAGATGTAAATTTTTACTTAGCCAAAATTTCATCCAAGACTGAAAAATCAATTAAATTTCTGGCTTCATAACAACTTGCAAAATACCTGTAAAAATTTTAAGAATAATTTAGCATACCTAACTCACTTACCAACCTTGAAAAGGTGGATTCATCCAGTGGCTTGGTAAATATATCTGCAAGCTGCTTTTCACTTGGAACAAAATGTAGTTCCACAGTACCATTCATTACATGTTCCCTTATGAAGTGGTACTTGATGTCTATGTGCTTTATCCTTAAATGCTGTACTGGATTTTCAGTGATGGCAATTGCACTTGTGTTATCACACAAAATGGGAATTCTTTCCACTTGCAGACCATAGTCTAGCAATTGGTTTTTCATCCACAAAATATGTGCACAGCAACTGCCAGCAACAATATATTCAGCTTTAGCTGTAGAAGTAGAAACTGAATTTTGGTTTTTACTAAACCAGGACACAAGCTTGTTTCCTAGAAATTGACAGGTTCATGTTGTACTTTTTCTATCAATTCTACAACCTGCATAATTTGCATCTGAATAACCAGTTAGATCAAAACCAGAATCTCTAGGGTACCAAATGCCAAGTTTTGGTGTTCCCTTGAGATATCTGAAAATTCTCTTAATAGCTACTAAGTGAGATTCTCTAGGATCAGCCTGAAATCTAGCACACAAATATGTAGCAAACATTATATCTGGCCTACTAACTGTTAAGTACAGAAGTGAGCCAACCATGCCCGTATAACTTGAAATATCCACAGACTTTTCAGTAGTGTTTAATTCAAGCTTAGTTGCAGTGGCCATGGGAGTTTTTGCAGATGTGCAATCCACTAGATAAAACTTCTTTAAAAGATCATAAATGTATTTAGTTTGACTAATAAATATTCCATCACTAACTTGCTTAACTTGGAATCCAAGAAAGTAAGTTAGTTCTCCCATCATACTCATTTCATATTTACTTTGCATCAATTTGGCAAACTTTTTGCAAAGTTTTTCATCTGTAGAGCCAAAAATAATGTCATCTACATAAATTTGAACAAGTATACTAGAGCTATTAACATTTCTAAAGAATAAAGTTTTATCTATTGTACCTCTTGTGAAGTGATTTTCCAAAAGGAACTTTGATAAAGTGTCATACCAGGCTCTTGGTGCTTGCTTTAGTCCATAGAGTGCTTTCAATAGATAGTAGACATGATCTGTGAAATTTGAGTCTTCAAAACCAGGAGGCTGACTGACATAGACTTCCTCCTCTAAATCTCCATTTAGAAAGGCACTCTTGACATCCATTTGATAGACCTTGAAATTGGCATGGGCTGCATAGGCTAAGAAAATTCTGATGACTTCAAGTCTTGCAACAGGAGTAAATGTTTCATCAAAATCTATTCCTTCTTGTTGACAATAGCCCTTAGCAACCAATCTAGATTTGTTCCTGACTACCATGCCATTTTTGTCCATCTTGTTTCTGAATACCCACTTGGTGTCTATAGGTTTCTTTCCTTTAGGCTTGTGTACCAGCTTCCACACCTTATTCCTCTCAAATTGGTTTAGCTCCTCCTGCATAGCTAAAATCCAATCAGGATCCAACAAAGCTTCTTCTACCTTCTTTTGTTCTTTCTTAGAAAGAAATCTGTTGTATAGACATTCTTCTTGAGTTGCTCTTCTTGTTTGAACTCCAGAAGATACATCACCAATGATGAGCTCAAAAGGGTAATCCTTTGCCCATTTCCTTTGGTGAGGTAGATTAGCTCTAGATGAAGAGGCCTCATTGTTGTCTTGATGTGTGATTGATTTTTGATTGTTAGAGACTCCCCCTGAGTTAATGGATCTTTGATTTGAGAAAGGGGAACTTTCTGTAAGTGATCTATTCTGACCTCCAGCTTCTTTTGATGACCCGACGGATGGTGAATTTAGAGTACCGACGGATGAAGCTGATTGTCTCCCGATGGATGATGCAGGTTGTCTACCGACGGATGATGCATTTTGTAACTCGATGGATATTGAGTTAACAGCTTCATTGGAGGTAGATTTTCCTGCACTATCCTTAGTAGTAGTTTCTTGATCACTATCATCATCACTGTCATCACTAACCATCTCCACATTGTCAAATTTGAGGCTCTCATGGTAATATCCATCTTGTAGTCCTTCAATCTTTTTGTCATCAAACACGACATGTATTGATTCCACAATAATGTTGGTTCTTAGATTGTAGACTCTGTATGCTTTACCAACAGCATATCCAACAAAAATTCCTTCATCAGCTTTAGCATCAAACTTCCCATTCTAATCAATTTGATTTCTCAAGATATAACATTTGCAGCCAAAGACATGATGAAAATTTAGAGTTGGCTTCTTGTTCTTGAACAATTGACAGGGAGTCATGCATTTTGCTTGATTAACCAGAGAAATATTCTGAGTGTAGCATGCAGTATTTACAGCTTCAGCCCAGAAATATGTTGGTAACTTAGACTCTTCAAGCATTGTCCTTGCAGCTTCAATAAGTGATCTATTCTTCCTTTCTACTACTCCATTTTGTTGTGGAGTTCTTGCTGCTGAAAACTCATGCATAATCCCATTTTCTTTACAGAATGCTGTCATAGTGGAATTCTTGAACTCAGTTCCATTATCACTCCTGATTCTTCTAACTTTGAAATTAGGATGATTATTGACTTGCCTTATGTGATTGATAATAATTTCACTAGCCTCATCTTTAGACTTTAGGAAATATGTCCAAGAGAACTTTGAGAAATCATCAAAAATTACTAAGCAAAATCTTTTCCTTGAAATTGATAATGCATTGACTGGTGCAAACAAATCCATGTGTAGCAGTTGCAAAGGTTCTTCAATTGATGAATCAAGCTTCTTTCTGAATGATGCTTTGATCTGCTTTCCCTTTTGGCAGGCATCACACAATCCATCCTTAGAAAACTCCACTTGAGGAATGCCTCTAACCAGTTCTTTTTTTACAAGTTCATTCATGGTCTTGAAGTTTAGATGGGATAGCTTCTTGTGCCATAACCAACTTTCATCCTGACTTGCTTTATTGAGAAGACAAGTAATAAATTCTGCATTTGATGAGTTGAAGTCAGCTAGTTATACATTTCCTTTTCTTACTCTTTTGAGAACCACTTTGTTGCTTCTTTTGTTTGTCACAACACAGGCTTCAGAGTTGAAGGTTACCGAATTGCCTTTATCACAAAGCTGGCTGATACTCAACAAATTATGCTTCAGACCATCCACTAAGGCAACATCTTCAATGATGACATTGTCTTTTAAAATCAAGCCATATCCCACAGTATAACCCTTGTTGTCATCTCCAAAAGTAATACTTGGGTCAGCTCTCTCCTTGAACTCTGTGAGCAGGGTAGAATCACCAGTCATGTGTCTTGAACAGCCACTATCCAAGTACCATAGATTCTTTCTATTTCCCTGCACATATCAAAATCAGATCAAGTTGATTTTGGTTCCCAAGTTTCCTTGGGTCCTGCCTTGTTAGCTTTCTTTTTCTGTTTCTTAGGTTTGACCTCATTTGACTTGGGAATATCAGATTCATCCTTAGTCATTTGAGTTGGACCTTTGAAACCATTCATTACAGCAGAATTCTCATACATATTTTGGTTAACAGGAAATGGCATGCTATTAGTAAACATGTTATTCCAGTAAGGCATGCTAAATGGCATTTGTGGTATACTAAATGCAACATAATAAAGATTAAGGGAAAATGGCATATTAGCAAATTGTGCATTCATATTTTGTGCAGACATAGCATTTATAGGCATAAAAGGCATGGTATTCATGTTGGAAAAATGAGGTGGCATAGATATGGAAGCAGGCATGGAAGTTTTGCAATTAACAGACAAATGATTTACACTACCACACTTGACGCATATTTTTTATAACAATGCAGCAATAGCACAAGCCAAGGAACCTAGGTCTCATAAAAGTTCCAAACATGTTTTGCGACGCTTTCATTTGATTAGGGAAATTATTGAAAGAGGAGATGTCAAGATTGAGAGAGTTGACACACATAACAACGTAGCAGACCCACTCACAAAGTCATTGTCTCAGATTCACTTTGATCATCATAAAGAGAAGATGGGTATTAGATACCAGGGTGATTGGCTTTAGTTCAAGTGGGAGATTGAAAGTGTTTATCCTAAATCCAATCATGTATGATGAGTTAGAAAGAACTTTCTTGTATTCCTATTTGATTTTATTGAAATTAATAAAAGACTTGTTATGTTTTTATTATGGGCTTTATCTATTTAAAGTGTTTTAAATAAGATGCTCCATAGTTTAGAGTAAAGCTTCTAGAATTATAATGAGATTATAATAGTGAGATCTAGAAGATGATAACTCTAGACTTAAACAGTTCCTGATCATAGGATAACTAATCGGATGTTAGTGGATCCGCAAAGATTGGTACATACTATGCTTGCTCCCTTCAGGAGGATGTCTGTTCTCATAGGCATTTGTGAGGTGACACTATAGCTAGTATGTAGGTGCTTACTAGGGAATAAGTTCACTGAACATGACTCGATAAGTTGAACAACTAATGGAGATTACTCACGTGTCAATAGTTATTCACTGAGTGATAGTTGTACAAGTGTCCTTAGACTTGAGATCGTTAAAGTTATCTTCTATATAATAACTGTGCTTTGGTTTAGTCCTTAGTCTCAAGGACATCCATTAGGTCTATTCTGGGCATAAGGATTTATGTATAGAGATAGTTAACGTCAATAGAGGATCTACCCCTTTCAGTATAGGAAGAAAATATCCTATGTTATTCTTAGTATGCGAGTTCTGGAAACTCTGGCCAGAGTGTATGGAATTAGAAAGGAGTTTCTAATTTGCATTAATATGAACTTTGCATTATGAATAAGAAATCATATGATTAAATTTGATAGGCCTGACACGATATCCATGCCTTGTATTTAATCGGGATATTGTAAGGGTAGAAGGAATTCATTGTACGGTAACTAGTCACTGACAGGTTCTTGGTATTCTAAGCAGTGAATTCATATTATCCGGATAGTCGCGATATGTTGAGAAATATTACTCACGATGTAGAATAAATATAATTAATCAATTAATTATATTTAGTGAATTTTAGTATTCATGTAAATAATTAATAAAAGTTTATTATTATTTATTTCTACTACCGGCATAATATTGAACCTACAGGGTCACACCATAAAAGAATATTTTCTTTGATGAAATAATGAGAGAGAGAATAATTTTCTAAATAGTTTAGAAAAATAAATAATGATTAAAATAGTTTTAATTATTATTAAAGCATTTTATAAAGATAAAATGCGGGGCTTATATATATATATATATAATGATATATTATAAAACTCTAGGAGAGCCCTATAAATAGAATGAGATGGCTCATTCTAAACACACACTTGGTTTTGTGAAAACCCTAAGAAGAGCAAGCCTCCATCATCTTCCTCTCTCTCTCCCCCAAAACTCCATTTTTATAAAAGCTTGGTTTTATAAAAGCTTCATCGAAGATAATCATTCTTGGTGGATACCGGTAGAGTGCTTCACACACTGAGGAGCAACTGCTAGCAACCATATTATAAAGCTTCGATTTTCAAGATATGGTTACGATTCCTCTATTTTTCTGTTTTATACATTTTTCTATATGTGCGATACATGGTTTTTACGGAATAATTGTTATATTACGCTTCCGCTCATCCGTAAATTCCTTCACCTGACTTGTTCAATATCAGGATCAGACCATTCATGCCTTGGTTTGGGAACAGATGGTTCATTTCCAATTACAGCTCCCATTGATACATGAGGGCCTCTCTCTATGCAGTCTACATAGGCCTCAACTTGAGAAAGTAAATGAAGATGCATCTTTACCTTCCAGTGATGGTAATTGTCTTTGTCCAGAAAAGGAATCTTGACTCCAACATCCTTCTTGTTCATCTTGTTGTTTTGTTGTGATCTTTAAACTCTTTGTTTATCAAGAGCTTGCTCTGATACCAATTGTTAGTCCCTAACAATGCACCAAGAATTATAGAAAGGGCGTGGAATGGAATTCTTGAAACTTTTTCTTTGTTTAAAAGTGTTCTAACTTAAAATATATATCTGTGTGAATTGATTTAGAAAGTGCGGAATAATAACTTGGAATGAATCAAAACACAAGTAATTAAAAACACAAGTCTTTAAAAACTTTCTGGTGGATTTGAATGTATCCACCAGAGATATATATTATATCAAGAGAACTCTGTGTAGCTAAATTAGCTCACAACTGCTTACAAATATGAACAACTAAGTTTACAGAGAAATGCTAAGAATAGAGCTTACAAATGTTTCTCTGAGAAAATGTTCTTAGTCTTATTGTTCTATTTGCTACTTCTTGGTTTATATATCACCAAGATTACAAAGTAATAAGACAAGATAATAAAACAAAACCTATCAAGTCTAATACTCTGCTGCTTCATTACTCTATTCCAGCATCTTTGAATATCTTCATAATAGCGTGGAAATGACAATGCTTCTTTGTTCTCTAAAATCCAGTTAAATAGGCTTCCACATTCCTTTTGCATACACTCGACGCATGTGACTCTGTTGTCACTGTCAACGGATATTTGCATTGATCATCTGTTGAGTACATGATCATCCTTCGAGTTGTCTTGTTGATCATCCGTCGAGTAGCTTTATTGATCATCCATCGAGTAGCAATCTGGCACTTGACTTCATTTCATTTATGCAGAATTACAAGACATCATCTATGTATAATTAATCAACCTATTCTGCATATCTAATTAAATTCAACATGACTTATATGCTACTACAGAATCTATACAAAGATGTATACAGAAATGTGCTACAGACTTATTATTACATAAGCTACTCACTCGATGGATAACAATTCATTATCCGTCGGGACTATAATGAGTCATCCGTCGGGACTATAATGAGTTTTCGTTCGGGACTATAATGAGTCATCCGTCGGGACTATAATTGCTTATTCGTCGAGTGCTACATTTTTCACTAAGTTAAATCTACTAAGGTGTTTTGTTAATGAAATCATCAAGTTCACAACATATCCACAACAAATACACCTAGAGTGGGGTGAATAGGTGATTATGGCTAAGTAAGATTAGTTTTAAATTTTACCCGATAATAGCTTACTGAGATTTTATAAATAGTTCAATAATCTGACAATGATGGTAAGCTGAGATGACTAAATACAGTGCAGAAAAGTAAAAAGAACACACAAGAATTTTAGCCAGGTTCGACCCCTAATCCCCTATGGTCTACGTCCTGATGCCTTACCAAACTTGGTAAGAGAATATATTATTGAATCATAATAAGTTTATGATTACAAGATACAATAATATATCTCCCTTTTTCCCAGTTGCTGATAATGGCTTGCTGAAACCCTGTTTCTGAACCTGTTCTCTAAGTACTATACTACCCCGTAGTACAAACTCCTCTAACACTAGTTCACCAAACCCTTGTTTCCCTTAGCCAACTATCCAACAACTACACAATACAAATTGAGCAATACAAGTTGAATAACAAAGAGATTACAACTCAAACTAAAGACTCTCTAGAATAAAAAATGTGTATATAATAAGAGCTCGAGAGTATTTTATAATCAATAGAGTTCAGAGAGTTATGAGTGTTATTGCTGTAATTAGTTAGTTTTGAAAATCTGCAAGAATGCTCATATATCAACACACATTAACATTTGAAACAACCTCAATAAATTACAACGGCTAGAATCCAATTCTACTATTTTAAGATCGTTGGGATGGTTTCCAACGTTCATGTATACGATAGATAGAAGAGAAATAATGATGTTCAACATTCAGAAAACATCTCTTCTATTTTGTAGAGTATAAAATGTTTTTAACAGTTTTTAGAAGATAGAGTTTAATAGAAAAAAACTCCTATAATTTAGGAAATCAATTTGAATAAGTTAAAACGATTTATACTTGAGCTCTATATATATAATGCACATATATAATATTAAAGAAGTCCTTACAACTGATATAAAAGAAGTTCATATAACATCTTCATGAAATTCGACTTCCTTGTTGAATCTGGACTGTGCATCTTGGCTTGTTGTTATTCTGTCACTATTGATCATATCTTGCTGAAATACAATATTGTCTTATGACAGCTTGCTACCATTATGCTTAAATGGCAAAGTCATTAAGCTGTGATTTCCTGCAAACAAGCTTGGATAACAGCATGATGGCTTGCTGTGTTGTGATCATCAAAACTAAGGAGTTATAATTGATACTATCACTTTACCCAACTTTCTATATTTTTCTCATTAAATTACACTTTTTCATTTTCTCTCATTCTGCTACCTATCAAAAATAATTTTGTTTCACGTTCTCTTGTTGGTTAGAGCATCTATACAAGACTACGAACCTATTGCATCATTTTAATATAAATTAGGCTATTTTAATTTTCAACTTTAACCAGCCAACAGATAATTTTATGTTATTCTTCTATCATATAAATTATTTTATTATTAAAATATAAAAATTAAATTAAAAATAATAAAGTGGTGATATACAAATAAAACAAATTTGTTTTCATTAAGGTGTACGAGGACAAATATAAAAAACTATAATTACACCCAATTTGATGTAAATATTGGTGTGAATCAAAATAAGCTAATTTTTACATCAAAATGATGTAAAAATACATATTTAGAATTAAACTGAAAATTGTTTTATGATAAAATATATAAAATGTTTCTATATGTATTTACAAACTTTCACGGATTAAAATATTTTAAAATATAAATATCATTTCATTAAAGACGTTTAGAGTCATTTTCATGTTCAATTTGATAACCCCTAGCTCTGCTCCAAGCTTAAAACAACTAGTTTAAAGTCCTGTGTTTTTACCAAAATTTGCAGGTTAAAAGCTAAGTCTAACACGATTTAGTGTTTAAGTAATTAAAGCAAGAAAGTAAGAATAAGAATGATAAAAGTAATCGACACAAGCAAATGGTGACGCGGAAAACCCCCGTGAAAGGGTAATAACCGCGGGTGGGGTGTTACCCAACCGAAATGATTCACTATAATGATGTTAAGATGATTACAAGTGATTACAATCAGTGATATTATAATAAAATATGGCTGAAAGCTCCTTCCCCGAATATGCAGTCTGGACGTGTCGAGTGTGCGTCTGGACGTGTCGAGTGCGCTATTTGTACTTGTCGACTGTGTAGTCTACTCGTCGGCTGAGGAAAAAATTATCTATATGGTGTATTATTATGTATATATGTAGAGGCTGAGTATTGGAAGTGTTGTAGTTTATATATGTATTATAGGACTGTGTGTTGTAGATAATGTATGAATTATAACTAATATTATATATGATTCATTGAATATGTGAATAATGAAGTGAATGAGTGTAGATGATAAAGTATATGTGAATACAAATTGGCTAATCAATCATTATCAAGTGATATTACATATACATAGGTAATAGAGAGAGTAGTAGTGTTTTTGTGTAAGTAGAAGTATATATGTTATGGATATATGTAGATAATGTATGGAGTTTTTAAATATAATTTAAATAATGAATATAGTGGGTGTAAAAGATGAAGTAGAGTTCTAATCCCAGTAGAAGTATGTGTAAGTAGGAGTGTATATCTATAAATAATGATTATCCTCCTCTTTTATCTTGTTTAACCACCCTCATATAGCTCCCATGGTTGCTACAATTCAGCCACCTCTTTGCTGTATGTTGCTGGAAAATAGGAGATATATTTTAACCTCCCTCCTAATTTTAAGGGCTGTTATTTGACTTAGTTTAGCTGTTGTTCCGTTCCCGTCCAACTTCCCCGCTACCGTCGTGTCGACTGCAGTTGATGTCGACTATTCCCGTCGGTTCCTTTTGTGTCAGCAGAAACTCCTTATGCTACAGTCGTCATGTTCGGTAATCTTCATGTCCTGACAGGTGAAAATCTGGCCACAACAATTGCACCTAATTTTATTAGGAGTACTCAACACCCAATGAAATTATTTTCATTGCATGTTTATTTGAATTCTGATTTTCATAACATCATCTTCAAAGGATATTTCACTCTCAAACATACTTTAGTGGATTTGAATCCAAATTTACTCCTTGTCTTACCGAAACGCGAAACACTGCATATCAAGTTGTTGTAAGGTTGACGCGTACAACTATCGTACTTGTTGACTCATACAGAAATAATGTATTAACTTCTTTGGAGTAGTCTTGTTTTGAAGATCTGCTTTGATAGTCCATATATTCGTCTGATGGCTCAAGTTGTATGTGCATTTTCTCTATCTATCTTGTAATACCTTGATCTTCTTAGGTCGTGCAATTGCTGTCTTGATGTACCTTCGTATTGACTTTTTATTCTGATGAAGTAATCGAATCTTGTCGAGTAGACTTGCAGGTAGATGTGCTTGTTGTTATCTAGTTCATCATAGAGAACTTATCCCGCCATTGTACATGTCTTGCCATGAATCGTACATTCTCAGTTGTTTGGAGTTACGCAAAGTTGCATCCAAGTTATTTTCATATTGTGATGTTTTTAAAATCAGCATATGTGTGTACTCTTCGATTCTCGTTTGTCACAAATTGTTGGGCGTTTTACTTGTTGCCTCACTTTTATAGTTTTCATGATGTTGTTTATTAATTGTACTCGTTTATGTCTCATATGCGTATGTTATTCAAGATACTTTACTTGCTCGCCATGTTCATTAATCTCATTTGAAGGAAGTCGTTGCTCTTAAGGTCTGATGTCATTATTGTTGCAGCCCAAAGTAGCTAATAGTGCTGAGAAGATTCGTGTAGTACAAAAGCATACTGCTTTAATATTGAAGTTAGAAAGAGGAATGGAGATCCTTCTGAATTCCACATTGAGCACTTATCTTGAAGAGGTCAATGTCATTCCACGAACCATAGCTAGCTTAATTCTCAATTGCAGCCATTCTCTTTCCGTATTAGTTTGTCATGTCTTGTTGTTGTTCATTTGTCAAGTCATAACTTCGTTATACTATTTAAAACGTTTACCAGACGTAGTATTGCAGTGTGATTTAAAGTCCTTATGAACGTAAGTCAATTGTAAAGTGCATGATCTTTTGATCACATACAAACGTGGTTGACCAAGAGAAAATATATTCTCGTCTAATGAGTATTTTGTCAACATATTCGATTTGACAATTATATCTTTGTCACGTTATCATCTCAAGATAGTGAAAGAATTGTCATAGTGAGTCTTGTCTTCTCACTTTATTTCGATTGAATAACTATCATGAAATGTCTTTATTTTTTGTGTTTCTCATTATGTATTACAACACGTGTCGTGAATTGTTATGTCAGTTATATTGTTTGTTATAATACGTCGGTGCATGCGCTCGTAGAGTGGCTAAGAGGCTTTTCCCTCTTAAAGCTCACCTATTATTCATAGTTTTTATGTCAGAATTTCGGGATACTATGTCCCTCGTTCTATTGTACGTAGGTAACGGTTTGCCCCTGTCGATATATCGTAGTAAGATGATCGGTCCTCTCAAATTAGTAGAGTCAGGATACTATGCCCCTCGTCTACTGTGTGGGGTATTTCCCCGTGCGTCATACTTGTTATGTAGTTGCATCATGTATGATATGTAATGCAAATGAATTAACTAAATGCAAGAGTAAAGTTCACATTATAGGTCTAATATATGTATTAAGGAATTGTGATAAATCATATAAGATGTGTATTGTATTGAACATGTATAATCGAACATACTTTCACATAATACATATCAGTTGCAAAGAAGACATCATGTATTATCGAAGGCAGACATATTGCATACTTGTTGAAATAAAATACAAAAAAGAAAATACATCATAAAGGAACATACCATATTAGAGTTATTGAAAAAAGATTGTCA
This sequence comes from Apium graveolens, assembly GCF_009905375.1. Classification (NCBI taxonomy): domain Eukaryota; kingdom Viridiplantae; phylum Streptophyta; class Magnoliopsida; order Apiales; family Apiaceae; genus Apium; species Apium graveolens. The sequence continues at coordinate 290,749,819 of NC_133649.1, read as the reverse complement.
CAAAGACATTAAACATGATACGGCTTCAACTGGATTGTATTTCATCTTCTCAAGATTTGGTTCTCGTCCATTGTTATAAGGAAGTAAGCTCCTCATTAGTTATGTTTTCAGTGATGAATGGTCATGCATGGCTCTGAATTTTCCGTTGTCAATGATGATGGTCATATATGGCTTTGAATTTTCTGACACTTCTGTTGATTATATTTAAGAATACCTTTTTTAGGATAAGGTAATCTTAATGAAGTTTTATAATTCACACATTATAGTTGTAACTTTTCGACACTCATTGTAGATACAAGACCACTCATATTTTTACCATATAATGACATTTGTCGATTATATCCAAATCATGGACGAGTTCCTTACTGTTGTCATCTTCTGTCAATCGGCCATAATATTAAGCTTGTTTAGTTACCAAACATCCTTATAATGATATCATAGTTGGTTTCATTTTAGCACACTTATCTCATCTTTGTCGAGATGTTGGATGTTTTTTTGTTAAGTAACCTTTGAGTTGATGTATTCAAGTTGTCGTGTTAGTGTCAGGTTGTAACTTTCCTGATTTCTTCTAAGGTGTCATCTCCTTCAACTGTTGGCTTGGAGACGTCTATGATTGAAATATTGAATATTTTGAGACGTCTAAATGTTTCTCATATTCCAGCTTAGACGTTATGTAGGACTCTCTTGGAACTCATCGTATATCGAATACATGAAATTCAACTTGTAGAAAAATTGAAATTTTTAATTAATCTAGATTCTTCCCGTCTTTCGTTCTTCACACTTTTTGAAATGATTCATATTCAGTGAAGGATCGTGACCGCATGTTGTCAACTTTCTGGTTTCTACGGTTGTCAACTTTCTGGATTCATACGGTTCTCAAGCCAATTTTCAATATGTCGTACATGTCCTTGTTGTTCATCTCCTTAAAGTCATGACATATAGAGTATACTTTGGTGTCCCCTTGTGGCGATTTTAAGACAAGTCCCAATCATGTCCGTTAACATTTGGAGTTGTCATGTATTGCTTCACTTTTCCGTTCAGTTATGTCAAAAGACTTGGGTTAAATCAGCCACAAAATCATCAGGATTTGTGAGATCATAGTTGTCAAGTTCACCTTTAATTGTGTGAATACCTTTTCATGTTGCTCCATCGAATAAAATCTTTTGTTCTGTTGTAGTATGTCGTGGAATAGTTCGCTCTTATCTAATGAATTTTATCCAAGAAGTTAGTCAACATGTCAATATTTGGACGTATTTGAATGATGTTGGACATGTCAACTCCAAAGCTCTAGTCAAGTGTTTGACATGATCAATCATGTTTCTAGAGTTCCATAGAGGTTAGTCATTTCGGAGGTGTCATCTCCCTCTTATCGTACTCGTTCTCACATCTCGACATGTTCTCTGTCATGTAACCTTTCTTGAAGAGTACTTGAATTTCCTTCCTCAATATTGCGCATTCATGTGTCATGTCTTCATAGTAATCTTGAAGTTAATATTATATTTCTAATTTTACGTAGGCTCGTGGGTTATCACTTTTAGGTGACATCACACAAATCCGACTCATACTTTCTCACATGTATTTTAGTTAACTAGTCGATATTGTTGATGCAATAATTATGTACGAAGATATCATGTTGAATTCTTTATAAATTAATTGATGTTTAGAAGCATATTACTCATGACAAAAGTATCATTCATTGATCATAAAACCAGTACATTTCGATATGACATAACAAAGATAACGAAAATAAGAACAAAAATAACATCCGGACACGAAATATGTTCAGTCAGAAATTACTTTGATTTGTCAAGCACAAACTAATTTATGTTTGGCCACAAGGTGTTGATTGATTAATACGACGACATTCAATAGTTATGAAGTGACGACAAGAAATTGTGATCATATGACGAAGTCATGACAGTATAACAACTACTTGAGAATCTAAGGTGAAATTGATGTATATTAGATATATATATATATATTTATGTCTCGTTATGTCATGCTCAATCTAAGAGTTTAATACATGTTTGTAAAGTTTGAATGAAAAAATAACAAGAATCAACATGGCATCATGATATGTGAATAACATGCATAAATGAAAGATCTAAATATAATTAATAAATATGTGAATGATATCATGCCAAGAGAGAGTAACGAGTTCCCCACTTTACACTAGTGAAATATGAATCAATGTATCATGGCAAACATCAACCAAACATCTAATGAAATTCATCAACACAACAACATGAGGATATTATAGGGATCAAATCTATTTTATTTAATTCAACATAAAAGATAACATTTGAAAGCAAGTTCAGGAAAGTGAAGACAGCTAGCATAATGTTCTAATGATTTATTTTAAATTAAATGGAATAACAAAGAAATGATAGAGAAGCATGAAAAGAGATTACTTGTAGTACACTTTCAACTGGAGAACAACCCAACTCTCCGGAATCTATGTTGTCAAGTTTGGATAACTAGTAGGCTTCCCATCCAGTGACATCATCGATAAAAAAGAGTAAGACACCATAGTTTTCTTGAATGTGTCCAATTTCCAAATCTCTAGGAGTTGTTCCATTGCATGTCATATTTGAGCTTTAAACATCTTGTTGACAGGACATTAAAATCTTGTATCGAAACTTGTTAGACCAAATAGCAAGGTCAAGTAGCAATAGATTCCCCTATCCTTTATGAAAGTTGTCTTCTCTTCATTTGGAGGATGGACTTGAATCTAGTTATAATCATTTATGCATCCAAAAAATGTCAAGAGTCTGTATCCAATCGTCGTGTCGATCATCATGTCAAGAGTTCGTGTCTAGCCGTCATGTCGATCATCATGTCAAGATCTCATGTCCAACTGTCACATTGATCATAATGTCAAGTCTGTGTGATCTATAGCTTCATTTACTAATTTTTCTATGTTTAGTTCCTATTTGACATGTACATCATTTAACTTATCATTAAACTTGTGTATGATCACGTCGAGATTGGTACCCTTCATGTCGTCATGTTCCCAAGTGAAGGCGTCCATTATTTTCGTCAGAAAATCAATCAAGTTGAACTCTATCTTTGGAGTCACTTCATATCCAACAACAACATTCATGTCCCCTATCATCAAGCTGACATTAACCAAGATTTTTAGAATCGTCACGACAACTAGTTGGTGTTCTGGCTCTTGTCATCATATTTTTTGTTTTCTTTCATGTAAATATAGTATTCGACTCAAGTTAGAGCTGTTGGACACCTCCATAAATGTCACCAACTTACATTGAGTCGTTGTATTGATCTTCATGTCAGTATGTAATTATATCAAACTGATGATGTCAGACACCATCTTTAGGTGTACATCATGTCGGTATCTGGACATGTTATCATAATATGTATGTTTTATATAAAATTGATGTTGTCCTCTTATTCTTCATCCATAGAGTAGCCTCATACTCATACTTAAGAAATATAACAGCCTCTCGAGTCATGTGTTGTCGACTTCCTACTAGAATGATGGTAATTTTCAGAATTTATATATCCGCCTTCTTCAAATCTGATTTGCACCATAGATTTTGTTAGTCCCTAACAATGCAACATGAATTACAGAAGGGGGGTTGAATGTAATTCTAGTAACTTTTTCTGAATTACAAAATGTTCTAACTTAAAATATATATAAGTGTTTTGATTTGCAAAGTACGGAATGACAAATTAAATGAATCAAAACACAAAGTAATAAAAACAACAAGTCTTTAAAACTTTCTGGTGGATTTGAAAGTATCCACCAGATATATATATATATATCGATTTAAGAACTCTGTGAAGAACAAAATATCTCACAGCTGCTTTACAAGTGAACAAACAAACTTCAGAGAAATTCTTAACAGTTACAGCTTTTTCTATTTCTCTTCTAAAAGTGTTTGCTTAGTTGTTTGTTTCACTTGCTACACTTGGTTTATATATCACTAAGTTTACATGGTAATAAGACAGGATAATAAAACAAAAATTATCAAGTCAAACTCCATGCTGCTTCACTACTCTTTTCCAGCATATTTGAAAATCTTCTTAACTTGCATGGAAATGGTAATGCTTCTTTGTTCTCAATTTCCTGATTAACAGGCTGCCACATTGCTTTTGCAAACACCCAACGCATGTGACTGTGTTGTCACTGTCAACAGATATTTGAATTGATCATATGTCGGGTACATGCTTGTCATTCGTTGGGTAGCTTTGTTAATCATCCGTCGGGTAGCTATTTGACACTTGACTTCTTTTCACTTATGCAGAATTACAAGACATCTTATATTTATAATTAATCAGCCTATTCTGCATATCCAATAGTAGTCAATATGACTCATATGCTACTACAGATTATATACAAAGTTGTTTGCAAAAAAAATGCTACTCTACTTATTATTACATAAGCTACTCACTCGATGGATGTCAAATCATCATCCGTTGAAACTATATTGAATCATCCGTCGGGACTATATTTGATCATCCATCGAGTGCTACAAAATTCACTAAGTTAAATCTACTTAGATGTTTTGGTAATCTGATCATCAAGTTCACAACATCTTCCCAACAATCTCCCCCAATTTATGTCTACTAGAATTGTAGCCATAAATTAAGAGAGACTTGATGATAACAAAACATTCTAAAGATACAAATTAAAAAGTAGCAGATAAAACTGATAAGTGCTGCAATATTTACTAGAAATTGAACAAGGTAAAGTGTACAAAGATTTGCTCACAATCATTGTCAAGGTGCTCCTCTAGTCTGAGCAGATAATTCTATTTCCTTGATTGTCTGGATTTCTTCCCCAGTTTCCTGTTGTTTTCTTCTATCTGATTTTGGAGCTGTCTGTGGAATCCAAGTTCATCAGATTCTGAGAGATCTAGTATTCCTTGCATTTCCAGAATAGTTTCATTGCTAGAGATGCTCAGCTGGTCTTCTAGTCTAAAGAATCTCCTTACTCCCTTATCATCCATGAATTCCATCAAGTAGTAGGGCCTTAGATGCACTATACTTCCTGTGTAAGGGATAGTTAGAGTTTTTGGAAGTGCATCTTTAGCTCTAACACTCCTCAGTTCTTCAATCTTCTTTAAAACAAGTCTTCTAGAAGTTACATTGAATCCAAATTTCTTCTTGAAGGATGAATAAACTTTTATCAGAACAGACTGGCTTTCTTGAAGAATCCTGTGAAGTGGCCATGTATTCTCTCTTCCTCCCTTATACTTGAACACTAGCCTTTCAGGTAGATTTCTATAGGCATCAACTCCTTTGATTTCTTCCAGTTCATCAAGATAGAGGTTTCGTTTAGAAAATTCCTTGATGTCATATATGTACATTATGTCTCCCTTATTGACCTTTGGTTACGCTTTGGTTAGGGACTTGGATTTGAGAGTTGAAGGCTTCACTTTCTTGATTGCTATTATCTTTGTTTTCTTTGACTTCTTAAATAGAGGAATATTTAGCTCAGGAATTGGTAGACTATCCCAATCTATTGGGAATGATAGGCTCACCATGAAAGTTCTTGAATGGATCCACCTTGAATTCCTCATGTGTACAGAGGGCATGGATGTCTGAGTTGCAGTAGTAGACTTAATAGGAAAGTAGTCTTCTATCTCCTCATCACTGAAGTCCAATTTCTTTTTGATTCTGTTTTTGTACCTTGGTTTCTTTGTTTGTTGAGGTTCATCTTGTATTTTCTGATCTTTAGATTTAGCAGTTTCATATGGTTGTTCAGGAATTTCTTTTGTGGTCTTCACAGCTTGCAGCTTGGCCAAGATAGCAGCTTGCTCTTTCTTTTGTTTGAGCTTCTTAGCATCTAGAGCAGCTTACTTCTTTTCTTGCTTTTTCTTCCCTTTTTGCTTCAGCAAATTGAGGACACAAATTTCCTTACCATTTCTGAAAACCTTGGCAATTCTTCTTTTCAATACCGAATCAGCTGGATCTTTGTAAAATGCTATTGACCTTGACAACAACTTCTTCTCATCTGGATTTGGTGTCTCATACACTCTGTCCAAAGGGTTCTTGTGTGAAAACTTTGAGTACTTCACCTTTGGCTTCATGATTAGATCTGCTTTTAGAGATTTGATACAGGGTGTTTGGCCTCTTTCCAGATAGTTCATGCTCATATCATTCACAGAAATTTGCCTGACTTGAGAATGCTGAATGACTGTTGTGTCTGGCTTCTGTGTTGGACCAAATTTCTTTTGGATTTTCTCATCAATTTTCTCCCAGTTGATTGGACTCATTTGCTTCTTTTCAGCTGCTCTCAAATTGGCTGCTACTTCATTTATCAGATCTATGCTATCTTTAGCAGGTGGCTCTGTGAAAGCAATTGTTGGCACAATTGATTTACTCACTTGAATATTGAGCACTTGCTCCCCCTCACTCCTTGCACTCTCTTGACTGACTGGGACAATTGAGCTTTCTTTCTCCCCCTTTTTGTTATCAGCAAGTTGAGTAGAGGAAGAAGTTTGTGCAACCACTAGCTTTTGAAGCAAGTTTGTTTGTTGAGCTTGGTGGAGATGAATTGTTGTAAGAGAAGCTTCCATAGCAATCATCCTTTTGTCCAGGGAATCCACCTTGGTTGCAAGATCAGAATTTTTTCTGAGTTGTCTTTTAATGTCTATCATTGTAGTTTCTGGAAGTCTAGCTTCCAATCTCTCAGAAATGTCCTTCTTGATTTCACCAACTTCATTTTTGATGGAAATGACATTTTGACTTTGTTGATATCCTTGAATTTGATGTAGTTGGAGAGAAGAAAGATGTGCTTGCAGAAGTTTCTTAGTGCTAGCATTTGTGGATGATTGAAGTGCAGACTGTGTTTGACTGATGAGTTGGATGAGTGTAGTCTTGAAGTAATGTTCATCACATTTCTTGAAGAAGGCCTATGATGGCATGCCTGACTTTGAACTAGGGCATGTTCCTCCCCCTAAGTCCAATAACTCTTTTTCACTTCCTTCCTCTTCACCTCCAAAGAAATATTCTGAACCATCAGTCTCATGATCAACATCACCAGCTGTCGAGGGCAAAGCTGTGATGGCATCCTTATCTCTTTGCATAATCTGTGTGGTGTGCACCAGATTAAGTATTTTTTCTGCATTATCAGTGTCCTGTCCAGCTAGAAGTTGATATGCTGGAACAGGGTGAGTAAATGTCTCAGCATCCAGGAAGGTAGAATCTATAACAGCTTGAATTTACTGAGATATTCCATCTCTGTCTGCATCCTGTACATTCATTGACTCACTTGCAATGACATCAACCCTTATCTCTCATGTACCTGCTTTTCTCTCATTATCTCTATGTTCTTGCATCAAGGTCTCACCTTGGCTCCCCACCCTCACACCCTCACCTTCACCATCTAAGGTGCGACTCCTCTCACTCACTTTTGCCAGTCCTGAAGAAATGGACTACACTTGATCACTCTTTTCCTCTCCTTTTTCCTGGGAGCAACCCAGACTCTTACTCAAATCACTACATTCCCTCAATCCTAATAGTTATTGTACAATTACTAAGTCATCTGCACTTGTAACTATAAATGAGATTTGAAGTTGTGCAGAGACTCCCGATGGATGAGAAATATCCATCGGGGTAGTAATTTGACTATCCGACAGATGACTGTTGTTAGGCACATCCGTCGGGATACAATCACTACTCGACGGATGAGCAATATCCATCGAGTGAGTAGAAATGAATGAGTGTGGAGTGGAGACTATTGTAGACTCTGTGCAGATTGATGAAAATTTTGGCATAGATGACTCAACAGTCTCAGAAAGAAATGGCAAGTGAACCAACAAATCATCTAAAAGATGATGCTCACTTGCATGGATTTTTGGCTTCTCCAATAAAATTAAGGATGGAGAATTTGGTTGAGATGTATGAATCATATCAACATCCAATGAGTGTGTGAGAGAATTTGGTGTTTGTGGTGTTTCAATTTGTATAGATTTTGACTGTGACTCCATATTTGTTGGAGACACATCAAATTGAATTTGAGAAGGTGCAGTGACTGGGTCTTTAGCTCCAGATTGCACTGTGTGTGTACCCTGTGCATCCCCAAGGGTTTCAGATTTCTTCTTTCTTGTGTAAGTTTATGGTGAACTTGTGTCTCTATCCCTTTTGTTCTGTGCTCCTTGTTGAGAGCTTGTTTCAATAGTTACATCCTTTTGGGAGGATGTAACTAGAATTGAGCTTTTATCCTTATTAACAACCACAGTTTGTTGGGAAACTGTGGTGTAGCTTAGCTTGGGTACACTCTGCTCACCATCCTTATTCTTAGGGCTTCTTTGATTTTCACCCTGTCCCTCACCTTTCTTTCCCACCTTTACACTCCCCTCTTTTTGTTTAGTGGATTTTACAACTGGCATCTTTTGAGGGACACCAGAGGGGGCTTTCTTTGTTTTTGTCTTTGAAACTTTTGTTTTGGTAGCTTGGGCAGGCATCTGTCTGGTCATTGACACAAATGCCATTGCTACACTAGAAGGCAAAGAAGTGTTTGAGGTTGGAAGAGTAGAGACAGTAGAAATTACCTCACTTACCCGAGGTGCCTCTATTATTGGAAAATAGAATAGGGGCACCTCCTTTTGATGGTCTGCTCTATTTAGATCTGCAATAATTCTCCTTTCTTGAACCCAACAGTTCAGCTTGTTCGTTGGGTTTTCAATCACAATATCCTCAAAGAGGTGGTTAGCAAGCATCATGAAAAATCTAGCATAATACACACTCTTACCCCTCTTATTAAGCTCCCCTAACTTAAACCCCAACTCAAACAAGATTAAATCACTAAAATTGAAGTATTTATCAGTTACTAGCATGTATAACATGTTAAGCATGGAGATATTGACAGAATCAAAGTTTCTAATCTTACCAGAAAATACTTTAGTAACTACATCACACAAATAACTCCATTCTTTCCTAAGACCCAACCTTCTAATTTCACTCAACTTAGAGGTGGTGAGTGCATAGCCCATGGAATTTAGCATGTTAACTATCTCAGTGTCTGTGTGTGGAGTAGTAATTGTATTATCAGGAATTTCGAAACATGCCTTAACAATATCACTATTAACACAGAATTTCTTACCTTTGAGTGTGAAAGTGATGGTCTTCTATGTTGAGTTGTACACTGCAGTTGTCTATATCTCCTCTACAACCTCACAGTAGATAGTGGGAGATTCTAGCATAGCATAGTTGAGTTTACAGCCCTTCACAAAATCCATCATCTTGTGGTAGTTACTAGACTGTTGAATTTCCTTGTATACTAGAGCTGTGAAGTTGTTCTTCTCATAAATGAGTCCAGTTTGAGGCATGATTTTGACGACTGGTGCTATTGTTAGAGATTGAAAATTGTAGAGAGTGAGAGAGAGGGTAATTGCTTTTCAGGAAGAAAGAAGTTAGAGCAAATGAATTGAGAATGATAAAAGAAAAGTAATGAAAATGAATTTCGCTTTTATACTTTCTCAAAAATAAACTGACAAAAGTAATAAAAAACCCAATCAAATTAGCCCAAAATAGCCGTTTAAATTAAAATAAACTGTTAAAATTCTATCAATCATCCGTCGAAATATACTTACAGACTGTAAGTAAACTCGATGGATGATGTTCAGAGAATTAACGGCTAGGATTTGGACAACTCGACGGATGAAGATAAATCATTTTATCCATCGGGTTATTAAAATAACCCATAAAAATAATTGATTTTTAGATATTCTATTCTGGCGGATGATCAGACTCGATGGATAATGATCATCCATCGGGATGTAAATTTTGACTTAGCCAAAATTTTATCCAAGGCAGAAAGATCAATTAAATTTCTGGCTGCATTACAACTTGCAGAAATATCTGAAATAATTCAAGAATAATTAAGCATACCTATCTCACATACCAAACTTGAAAAGGTGGATTAATCCAGTGGCTTGGTAAATATATCTGCAAACTGCTTTACACTTGGAACCAAATGTAGTTCCACAGTACCATTCATTACATGATCCCTAATGAAGTGGTACTTGATGTCTATGTTCTTTGTTCTTGAATGCTGTACAGGATTCTCAGTAATGACAATTGCACTTGTGTTATCACAGAAAATAGGAATTCCTCCAGTAATATCTGGGATATATCGTGTAATTATTCTGGTTAATAAATAAATATTCAGTATGTTCAGTATATAATTCTGTGAATTAATTGTTAAGTGGTATATGTGTTTGGATGTTTAAAAATAATATAAATTGAGTATTTTAATTTTTATATGTCCAAAATAAAATATAGATAATTGTCATATCTTCCTATTTATTTTTATATTGATTTATGATTTTATAGAAAATTTATGAATTTAATAGATTTTTTTTCCGAGTATTTATAAACTATTTTATATAATAAAGAACCAGCCGATTTCACCCATTTTTACATTTTTATAACCCGAAACTCTTCCGAAAACTACTTCCTAACCTAATTGCAATATTTCGAGCATTTTCCATGTATTGACTTTTTCAATCTGGCGTACGGTTTGTCCTATGCGGGTCGGCGTAATATTTTCGATACAAAATTCATTTCGGTAAATCAATAAAACTCGAATTTTCAATAAACGTGATCTTCACCTCGTAACACGTGTAACCAGGTGCTGAGACCAAGACCGCAGTACAAATTGTACAGATTTGGATAATTATCCCAAAAACCGGTACCATTTTGGATCTGTTTTTATAAATAAACGTACTGTTTTATATCCGGAATGATCCAATGGGATACTAATTTTTCATAAATATAAATAGCCCTTATCGTATTTTATTTTGTATATAAAATCATTTGCAGCCAGTAAATTATAAAATTTTACAAAGAAAATACTTATATTCATAAAACCTTTCAAGAATCAAACTGCAAAATCAAGGTGTTATTGATCTCTGTTTGGAAAGCTCTGGTAACCAAAATGAAGGGTTTAAGGAGTACTATCGGTTTCTTCAAGTTTCAGAACTGCAGAATCAAAGGTTTATTTTATATATTTTTATTTATTATCGAATTATTTGGATTAAAATTATGAATTTTTGTTCAGATGATTGTTTGGATGATTTGATGATTGCTTGTTGTAGAGCTTTTCTTCTTGATGATTTTGATATGTCATAAGACTGATTTGAAGTTCAATAACATGTTCAAAATTTAGTTTAATATTTCGAATTTTGAAATTAGGGTTTATAACCCGTATGAATGATCTTAATTGAAATTTAGAGGTTTATATTCTAGGGGTTATTAGACGTTCTTGTTGATTGCTTTGTGTTCCTTGTTGAATTTACAATCGATTCATGTATGTTACAACAACTGACGATTCTTGGTTTGCTCGAATCGAAGCAAACAAAGTTCGCCGGAACCGGCGAACTTCTCGGCCAATTTCCGGCCAACTGCGGGGTTATTAGAACGATTTGATTGCTGGGTTGAGTTCCTGGTGGTGAGGAGATGTGATCTGGAGGTGGTGGTGGTGTGAGGATGCCGGAGACGAGTTCTCCGGCGAACCCGTCGTTTTCCGGCGGGCTAAACTGCAAAATTGCAGTTTAGTCCCTGAACTTTTGGGGACGATGAAGTTCAGTCCCTGAACTTTCCAGAATTTGCAAATTTAGGATTCCCGTTTATAAATTATTTAAAAATCATATTTTCTATTTATTTTAATTACAAGAATTCGTTTTAATTATTAAAAATTCTAAAAATTATTATTTTAATTCTAAAAAAATTATTTTTAATTCAAAAATAAATCTGAATTAATTAGTTAATCAATTTTAGTTAATAATTAATTAGTTAATTGGTCAATTAATTCGAAAGCTAGTTGATTAATTGATTTAATTAATTATTAATTGATTTTAATTAATTATTTAATTAGATTTAATTATTTATTAATGATTTAAAAATTTTGAAAAATAGTTCCAAGCTTTATAATATTATTCTAAATTGTTTTCAAGACTCAATAATTATTATAAAATTATTTTGAAGCCAGATTCGGCCAACCGAACCCTGTTTATTGTTTCAAAAATGGTTCAACGGCCCGTTTAAATTCCGAAAAATGTTTTAAAATTCATATTAAATATCTGAAAATTCCTTTTTTCATCAAACCTTCTTTGAAAAAAATCTTCAATAAAATATCTTACGTGTTATGTGTTATATGTGCATTGAATAACGTATAAAATGTATATATGTGCATTATATAACTGTTTTAATCATATCTTTCAATCCGTAAATCGGATTTGGGCAAAATAAAGGGTAGATAGAAGCTTGTATCGAGTAGAATCATATGAGTTGAGCATTGATAAATACTTATGCTATGTGAGCAGAAGAGGCCAGACATAGGAAAGGAAAGTAAGTAGTCGAGGAATAGAAGAGTGTGATTGGAAGTTAGTGAAGTATAGCAAGCTAATACAAGCAAAGTGTTCTGAACTTTCTTGAGATATATTGTAGATAATTGACAGTTCTATTTTATATTGCAAGTGCTTTAAAGCACTGAACCCTAAACCTTGATTCCAGTTATTGATCTTTAAGCCGTAAACCTTATTCTTTCCGAACCATTGATTATTGAATACCCGAATACGACCCACAGATATACGATACTACTCCACAAATATATACAAACTAAATACTGAACATTGAACTAGGATTACATACATACTCAAACCATTGTACCTTATATATGAAAAGACCAAATCCTTATAACCCTGAAACTTTGATTCTTTTGTTATCCAATTTTTTCGACACCTGATAGCCATTCTTTGTAATTTCCATTTGGTTTCCTTGTGAAGGTTGGAACCCATCTCATAATTAGAAATCCAATGTTGTTTATGATCTGTTTATTGCTTTATATTATGCATTCTGTTATTGTGATAGATTTGGATTGTTTTATAAAATTGTGGACCAGATTCGTGGTCAGACCAGATTGGTGGTCAAGTTAGGCCAATGTGTGCCTTGGATCCAGTAACTAGAGCAGAGCTGTGTGCCTTGCTCGGGGTTAGTGCGTGATTGATCAGCAGCCTAACCTTGGTTTTTAAAATGAAAATATAGTATCCAATTCTAATTCATTATTCATTGTTCACTTGATACCTTAACTCATTTCAATTGATCATTATTTATTCTCAGTATTGTCAATGTGACTTGCTGAGCTAGTTAGCTCATTGGTGCGATCTTGTTTATATTTTTTTCCAGTTAAGAAGGAACCTGTTGGTAGCGCGGATCCCCAATCCAGTGCGAGAGCTAGGATTCCAGGTTGATCGGAATAAGCTAGCTAGCAACTTTTGGAATAGTTTAAGTTTGTGAAGTTGTAATATTGTTAATTATGCAGTTGAAGTTTGAATAGTTGGGATTTGGGCATTTGTAATATAAGTGTGTGTGTGTGGCTTGTGTGCATACTTTAACCTATTGCGATCCATGGTAATTGGTAAGTAGGGTCACTGCATATTATTATTCTCTTTATTATTATTATAAACAGGGTAATTAAATGGTGTATGTGTATAAGTGGACCCCAAACTTCTGACTCGGGTTTGGAGGGTGCCACAGGTTTGGTATCAGAGCTACAGGTTATGAGTCACTGACACCCCAATTCTGGATCATCTTCCGGAATCATATAATTGTCAAAAGTGAGAAGCCTAGATTGACGGGAATGGGTAGAGGGTTAGGATTAGAAGTAAGGAAGTAGAAAGATGGAACGTCGAGAGGTTGAGTGCGATTGAATAATAGGTGTTAGTATGATTCGTCAGAGGATTCGAGATTTTAATTCTTGTGATATGATTTTCAGATAGCAGAGATGGCAGATTCCATCATTCCAGTACCATCTGATCATTCGCAACCTTCCGTAGGAGGACCATCAGCTGATTCGCGTCCTATTCTTCCACCGGTGTTGGCTATACTATTTCCTGTTGTGAAAGAGGTTGTACCACTATGAGCTATTCCTCCTCCTGCTATGAGGCCACCCATCTGAGGACCCCCACCTGCTGGTTCGGATTCTACTGGGTATTCTGTTGCGGGATTACCATTCCAGTCTACTCCATATCATGTTCCTTATTTCTGGTACGAGGCTTTTCTTTTGGAGCGTGAGGCCTTGTTGGCACAGATTCGAGAGATGCAGCATGTAGTGAGTGAAAGAGATGTGTCCTAAGTCCAATCATGTATGATTATTTAGGAATAACTTTTAAGTAATCTGTTTTGATTTCGTTGATATTAATAAAAGACTTGTTTTGGTTTTATTGCGGGCTTTATCTATTTAAGTGTTTAAATAAGATATACCATAGTTTAGAGTAAAGATTTTTATGGATTATGATGAGATCATAATAATGAGACCTAAAAGATGATAACTCTAAACTTAAATATTTCCTGGTCGTAGGATTACTAACTGGTAATTAGTAATCCGCAAAGATCGGTACATACTATGCTTGCTTCATTATGAAGGATGTCTGTTCTCATAGACATTTGTGTGGTGACACTATAGCTAGTATGTAGGTGCTTATTATAGAATAAGTTCACTAAACATGACTCACACAGCTGAACAACTGATGGAGTTCATTCACGTGTCAGCAGTTGTTCATATAGTGATAGTTGTACAAGTATCCTTAGACTTGAGGTCATCATAGTCATCTTGTGTACACTGAACTATGCTTTGGTTTAGTTCTTAGTCTCCAGGGACAATTATAAGGGCTCTACTGGGTATAAGAATTTATACACGAAGATAGTATATGATCAATAAAGGATCTACCCCTTCCAGTGAAGGAAGAGAATGTTCAATGCTGATCCACTTATGCTAGTTCAGGAATCTCTGGCCAGAGTGAATGAAATTAGAAAGGAGTTTCTAATTTACATTAAATAGAACTAAGCATAGTGAATGGGAAAGCAAATGATTAAATAAGATAGGCTTGACACAAGTTCCATGCCTTGTATTTAATCATGACATTGCAAGGTAGAAGGAATTGATTGTACGGTAACTACTCACTGAATAGGTTCTTGGTATTCTAAGCAGTGAATTCGTATTATCCGGATAGTCGCGATATGCTGAGAAGCATCCCTCACGATGTAGAATAAATATGATTAATTTATTAATTAATCATATTTAATGAATTAGAGAATTTATATAAATAATGATAAAATAGTTTTATTATTATTTATTTCTACTACCGGCTTAATATTGAACCTACAAGGTCACACCATAAAAGAGAATGATTTAATGGTGGAGGAATTAATTAATAATGGCTGATAATTATTTATTTGTGAAATAAATAATTAATTAGCAAATTTAATAATTGATTAAATGAGATTTAATTAATTATAAATTAATTAAGAAAAGTTCTTAATATTATTAATTAAGAATTTAATTTTGGAAATTAAATCAAGTGAGGGAATTATTTTTCTAAAGTGTTTAGAAAAGGGATTAATGATTAAAAGGTGTTTTAATTATTAGTTAATTGGTTAATAAGAATAATCAATTAAAGGGTTAATAATAATAATATTTTATGGAAAATTTTCAGCTAAAAATTTTGCCTATAAATATACTATTATAAACCCTATTTGCCTTAACCCAAATAAAAACCCTAATTCTAAAGTAGAACAAGAGGGAGGCAACTAATTTTCTCAACCTCTTCCTCCTCCATCACATTGTACTCTAGGTGGATACCGGTGGAGTGCTTCACACTTGAGGAGCAGCTGCCAGGGATCTCCGATCATCGTTCTTGGATCGCTATTAAAGACCTCCATCTTTCCATTAACGTAAAGCTTCTTAAGGTAAACATACTGAACTACGAATTAAATATTATTTTTCGCATGGATCCTGTGGAGGGTTTCGGTTTTTTTTAAGATTTAAATTTACGTTTTCGTTGCGTTTATGTGCTAAAAACCCTTCAGTGAAGACTAAATATGTTGACAAGAGTGTGAGGGAACTTCGAGAGGAAATTCATGTGACACGTAGGGTTCTTGAGGTTAGATTGCATGGAGCTACATGTGAGTATGCAGGCCCTAATGCTCTTGTGGGATAGGCCAGAGAGGTGATGGAGGATCTTGAGAGGCTTGGTGGACCCGAGTTTCCTTGGAGCTGGAGACAGAGACACTGAGACGGAGATGTTGAGCAGTGTTGTTATGGTTGTTTATTATGTACATTAGTGTGTAGTATGTATCGGTAGACTTTTGGGTTATACTTATAGACTAGATCTGCTGACTAGTGAGTAGGTTTGTTGTACCCCTTTTGTTTTCACTTTAGAAGCGTTTTTATGCTTGTATTACCTAAAACTTTGATCTATATATATCAGTACCTTTTCTTTTCCAGCACTGTCATTTACATTACTGCACCTATTTTATTTTACTTTACTTATTGCATCAGTTATACCTCTTGTAATATCCTGTACCCTATCCTCGTAACTGTTTACATTCTGTAAAGAAGCATGCAATTTACTTAGTTCAACTATTATAACTATTTTCAAAAAGAGATATTTTTGTTTTACAAAAACTTTTCATAAAAAGGATTTGATTTAAAGACTAAATAAGTTGTTTGATTCTTTACAAAAAATGCCTCCCAGAAGAAATACCCGTTCTACCAACCAGAATGAAGAAACCAACAAAAATAACTAAGACAACAACAACCAGAATACAAATCCAGGTCCTATAAACCCAACAGTAGCCCAAATTCTTTAGATCTTGGCTCAACAGACCCTCAACCTGACCCAACAACAGCAAAGAAAAACCAACCCTCAGGTAACTTTTAAGAATTTTCAAGCAGTGAATCCACCAGAATTCAAGGGTTCTTTAGATCCAATTGAAGCGAGTGTTTGGCTAAAGGAAATAGAGAAGTCATTTGCTTTGGTTAAGGTGAAGGAGGAACAGAAGGTTGAGTTTACAAGTTATTATTTGAAGAATGAAGCCACCTACTGGTGGGAAACTGTGAAGACATTGGAAGGCCCATATGCTATTACTTGAGATAGATTCAGAGAATTATTTCTAGAGAAGTTTTTTCCTCAGTTTATTCAAGATCAAATGGAAGTGAAATTCTTGGAGCTAAAACAAGGGAATATATCGGTAGCTGATTATGAAAGTAAGTTTAAAGAATTGTCAAGGTTTGTACCATCATATGTGGATACGGATAGGAAGAAAGCTAAGAGGTTTCAAAAAGGTTTAAAGCCATGGATCAGAGGGAAAGTAAACATATTTGAATTGGATACCTATACAGGAGTTGTACAGAAGGCCATGATTGCAGAAACGGAGAGTGAAATGTCATAGAAGGAGAAAGAGAATAAGAAGAGAAAGTTTGAAGGAACTGAAGGACAGAACCAAGCAGGAAAGTTTCCAAATTTCAACCAAAAGAAAGGCAAGTGTCAGCCAGGGAGAAATTTTAATTTCAAGAAACAAAATGCAGGTGAAGGAGGTCAAGGCAACCGTCCAGCCAATGTGAATGAGCCAAATCAGCTAAGACTAACTTTTCCAGATTGTCAGGTGTGTGGGAAGAAACATGGAGGAGTTTGTAATAAGTTGAATGTAGTTTGTTTTAAGTGTAATCAGAAAGGGCACTATTTAAGAGAATGTCGTAATCAGCCAGCCAGAGAGCTGGTGAACAAAGACCAGCCTACCCGGAATCTAGCAGGAAAGGTTCAAATAGTTGGATTTACATGTTTTTAATACGGAATGCCAGGACACATAGCAAGGGATTGCAAGTCACCGGCCCCAGTTAGTAATGCGTTGAGAATCATGGGATCCACTCCAGCAATAAATGAGACTCCAAGGGCCAGAGTTTTTGATATGTCTGTGAAGGACGCTATTCAAGGTACTGATGTCGTAGCAGGTATACTTAATGTGAATTATTTATGTGCCCAAGTGTTAATAGATTCGGGAGCAACTCGATCGTTTATTTCTCAAGATTTTATTAGTAAATTAAACTGTCCAATTGAGTATTTAAATTAAATAATGAATGTGGAATTAGAAAATCAAGAACGTGTATCTATTAATCAAGTTTGTGGGAATTATGAGATTGAGATTTCTGGTAATAAATTATGTGTGGATTTGATACCATTTAAGTTAGGAGAGTTTGACGTTATCTTAGGAATGGATTGGTTATCTAAGCATGATGCCCAGATAGACTGTCGTAATAAGAAGGTAATTGTAAAGACGCCAGAAGAAAAGATAGTAACGTTTAAGGGCCAGAAGCAAGCAAAGAAGTTCTTAACGATGATTCAAACTAAAAGATTACTACAACAAGGATGCGAGCATTTTATTGCATATATAATTGATAGAAGTCAAGAGCCAGCAAAACTTGAAGATATTCCGGTAGTCAATGAATTTCCAGACATGTTTCCCGATGAGTTACCAGGACTTCCTCCAGATAGAAAAATTGAATTTGCAATTGACTTAGCACCTGGAACGGAACCAGTATCCAAGGCCCCGTACAGAATGGCGCCCATTGAAATGAAGGAATTAGCAAAGCAATTAAAAGAATTTTTAGAGAAAGGAGTGATTAGACCTAGTGTATCCCCGTGGGGTACACCGGTACTATTTGTCAAGAAGAAGGATGGAAGTATGAGACTGTGCATCGACTATCGAGAACTCAACAAGCTTACAATCAAGAATAAGTATCCGTTACCTCGAATTGATGATTTGTTTGACCATTTGAAAGAAGCCAAATACTTCTCCAAGATTGATTTGAGATCGGGATATCACCAACTAAAGATTAAGCCAGAAGATATACCAAAGACAACTTTTAGAACAAGGTACAGACATTATGAATTTTTAGTGATGTCTTTTGGATTAATCAAGGCCCTGACAGCATTTATGGACCTGATGAACAGAATTTTCAAGGAATACTTGGACAAGTTTGTTATTCTGTTCATAGATGATATTTTGATTTATTCAAAGACAAAAGAGGATCATGCAGAACATTTGAGGACAGCTTTGGAGATTTTAAGAAAGAAAAAGTTATATGCTAAATTCTTGAAGTGTGAGTTTTGGCTACATGAAGTTCAGTTCTTAGGACAAATAGTCAGTAATGAAGGGGTCAAAATGGACCCGGAAAAGATTGAAGCAATTACAAATTGGGAAAGGCCGAAAACATCAACGGAAGTAAGAAGTTTCTTAGGATTAGCGGGATATTATCGATGATTTGTTCAAAATTTCTCAAGGATTGCGACACCTCTAACAAAGCTTACACGGAAAAATGAAAAGTTTACATTGAACGACAAATGTGAAGAAAGTTTTCAGGTATTGAAGCAAAGATTAATTACAGCACCTGTTTTGTCACTTCCAGATGACCAAAGGAATTTCATAATCTATAGCGATGCTTCTCATAAATGACTAGGATGTGTTCTGATGCAGCATGATAAGGTTATTGCATATGCGTCGAGACAACTGAAACCACACGAACAAAAGTATCCTACTCATGATTTGGAACTAGCAGCCATAATATTCGCTTTAAAGATTTGGAGACATTAATTATATGGGGAAAAATGTGAGATTTATACGGATCACAAAAGTCTGAAGTACATATTCACACAAAAGGAGCTTAACATTAGACAAAGAAGATGGTTAGAGTTGATCAAGACTATGATTGTATAATTAACTATCATCCCGGCAAAGCAAATGTTGTGGCGGGCGCGTTAAGTCGAAAAGAAAAATTGAATGTGTTATCAGTACACGAGGAGATATACAAGGAATTTCAGAAACTGGAATTGGAAATCAGAGTTTGCAAGCCTGATGAAGCAAAAGTGTATAGTATGACTTTCCAGCCAGAGTTGTTAGAGAAGATAAGAAAGTGTCAGGAGGAGATAATGGATCAGGACATTAATCGTTTGGTAGGTGAGGAATTGTGCACGCAAAAGGACAATCAAGGTATTCTTAGGTTTTCCTCTAGAATTTGGATTCCCCCAATAACGGAGTTGAAGAATGAAATTTTACAGGAAGCTCATAATTCAAGGTATTCAATCCATCCAGGGAGTACAAAGATGTATAGGGATTTAAAGGAAAATTATTGGTGGCCATATATGAAAAGAGAGATTGCAGAATGGGTTAGCAAATGTTATACATGTCAGAGGGTTAAGGCAGAGCACCCGAGACTGAGTGGATTATTGCAACCATTAGCGATTCCAGAATGGAAATGGGAGCATATAGCTATGGATTTTATAGTTGGATTACCAAGAACAAAAGCAAATCACGATGCCATTTGGGTTATAATGGATAGACTTACCAAGTCAGCTCATTTTCTGCCTATAAATGAAAGATTTTCGTTAGATAAGTTAGTTCACATGTACCTTAAAGAAATAGTAGTTCGTCATGGAGTTCCTGTGTCTATCATGTCTGATCGAGACCTAAGGTTTAATTCGAGATTTTGGAAAAGTTTTCAGGAATGTTTGGGAACAAGACTAAACATGAGTACGACTTACCATCCACAGACAGACGGCCAAAGCGAGAGAACAATTCAGATGATTGAAGACATGTTACGTGTTTGTGTTATTGATTTCAAAGGAAGTTGGGATGAGCATTTACCCTTGGTAGAGTGTGCTTACAACAACAGTTATCATGCCAGTATTGGGATGCCACCATATGAAGCTCTTTACGAACTCAAATATTGATCTCCAATATATTGGGATGAAGTAGGAGAACATAAGATACTTGGAACTGAACTGGTGCAACAGACCAAGGAAGTTTTAGAAATTATCCAGAAAAGATTAATAGCAGCATAAGACCGTCAAAGGAAGTACGCAGACCAATCAAGAAAAGATATGGAATTTGAAGAAGGAAATCTAGTATTGCTGAAAGTGTCGCCGTGGAAGGGATTGAAAAGATTTGGGAAGAAAGGAAAACTGAGCCCTAGATATGTCGGACCTTTTGAGATTCTAAAGCGTGTTGATAAAGTTGCTTATGAATTGGCGTTACCCCCGCACATGGAGCACATTCACAATGTTTTTCACGTATCGATGCTTAAGAAGTAGAATCCAGACTCCAGGCATGTAATTGAGTACGAGCCAATAGAACTTCAAGCAGATTTGTCATATGTAGAGAGTCCAATAGAGATTCTAGAAGAAAGAGAAAAAGTGTTAAGAAATAAAATGGTAAAGTTAGTCAGAGTATTGTGGAGAAACCCAAAGGTTGAAGAATCAACCTGGGAGTTAGAAAGTGATAAGAGAAAAAAGTACCCTCATCTATTTTCTTAGGAGGTTCTGAGGACAGAATCCTTTTAAGGGGGGAAGGATGTAATAGCTGGGATATATCGTGTAATTATTCTGGTTAATAAATAAATATTCTGTATGTTCAGTATATAATTCTGTGAATTAATTGTTAAGTGGTATATGTGTTTGGATGTTTAAAAATAATATAAATTAAGTATTTTAATTTTTATATGTCCAAAATAAAATATAGATAATTGTCATATCTTCCTATTACTATTTATGTTGATTTATGATTTTATAGAAAATTTATGGATTTAATAGATTCTTTTTCCCAGTATTTATAAATTATTTTATATAATAGAGAACCATCCGAGTTCACCTGTTTTTACGTTTTTATAACCCGAAACTCTTCCAAAAACTCCTTCCTAACCTAATTGCAATATTTCGAGCATTTTCCATGTTTTGACTTTTTCAATCCGGCGTACGGTTTGTCCTATGCGGGTCCCGACGCAATATTTTCGATACAAAATTCGTTTCGGTGAATCAATAAAACTTGAATTTTTGATAAACGGGATCTTTTTATTAAACTATTATAATTATCACCTCGTAATACGTGTAACCAGGTGCTGAGACCAAGACCGCAGTACAAATTGTACATATTTTGATAATTATCCCGAAAACCGGTACTGTTTTAGATCTGTTTTTATAAATAAATGTAATATTTTATATCCGGAATGATCCAACGGGATACTAATTTTCCGTAAATATAAATAACCCTTACCGTATTTTATTTTGTATAGAAAATCATTTGCAGCCAGTAAATTATAAAATTTTGCAGAGAAAATACTTATATTCATAAAACCTTTCAAGAATCAAACTGCAAAATCAAGGTGTTATTGATCTCTGTTTGGAAACCTCTGGTAACCAAAACGAAAGGTTTAAGGAGTACTATCAGTTTCTTCAAGTTTCAGAACTGCAGAATCAAACGTTTATTTTATATATTTTTATTTATTTTCAAATTATTTGGATTAAAATTATGAACTTTTGTTCGGATGATTGTTTGGATGATTTGATGATTGCATGTTGTAGAGCTTTTCTTCCTGATGATTTTGATATGTCTATGACTGATTTCGAGTTCAATAACATGTTCAAAATTGAGTTTAATTTTCGAATTTTGAAATTAGGGTTTATAACCTGTATGAATGTTCTTAATTGAAATTTAGAGGTTTCTGTTTTAGGGGTTATTAGACGTTTTTGTTGATTGCTTCATGTTCCTTGTTGAATTTGCAATCGATTAATATATGTTACAACAACTGACGATTCCTGGTTTGCTCGAATCGAAGCAAATAAAGTTCGCCGGAACCGACGAACTTCTCGGCCAATTTTCGGCCAACTCCGGAGTTATTAGAAAGATTTGATTGCTGGGTTGAGTTCTTGGTGCTGAGGAGATGTGATCTGGAGATGGTGGTGGTGTGTGGATGCCGGAGACGAGTTCTTCGGCGAACCCGTCGTTTTCCGGCGGGTTAAACTGCAAAATTGCAGTTTAGTCCCTGAACTTTTGGGGACGATGAAGTTCAGTCCCTGAACTTTCCAGAATTTGCAAATTTAGGATTCCTGTTTATAAATTATTTAAAAATCATATTTTCTATTTATTTTAATTACAGAAATTTGTTTTAATTATTAAAAATTCTAAAAATTATTATTTTAATTCCAAAAATAATACTTTCAATTCAAAAATAAATCTGAATTAATTAGTTAATTAATTTTAGTTAATAATTAATTAGTTAATTGGTTATTTAATTCGAAAGCTAATTGATTAATTAATTTAATTAATTATTAATTGATTTTAATTAATTATTTAATTAAATTTAATTATTTATTTTTGATTAAAAATTTTGAAAAATAGTTTTGAGCTTTATTATATTATTCTAAATTATTTTCAAGACTCGATAATTATTATAAAATTATTTTGAAGCCAGATTCGGCCAACCGAACCCTGTTTATTATTTCAAAAATGGTTCAACGGCCCGTTTAAATTCCGAAAAATGTTTTAAAATTTATATTAAATATTTGAAAAATCCTTTTATCATCAAACCTTCTTTGAAAAGTATCTTCAATCAAATAGAATTGGATTATGATTAGAAAACCCATCTCATGATTAGAAATCCAATGTTGTTTATGATTCTATTTATTGCTTTATGTTATGCATTCTGTTATTGTGATAGAATTAGACTGTTTTATAAAATTATGGACCAGATTCGTGGTCAAACCAGATTGGTGGTCAAGTTAGGCCAATGTGTGCCTTGGATCCAGTAACTAGAGCAGAGTTGTGTTTCTTGCTCGGGGTTAGTGCGTGACTGATCAGCAGCCTAACCTTGGTTTTTAAAATGAAAATATAATATCCAATTCTAATTCATTATTCATTGTTCACTTGATACCTTAACTCATTTCACTTGATCATTATTTATTCTAAGTATTGTCAATGTGACTTGCTGAGCTAGTTAGCTCATTTGTGCGATCTTGTTTATATTCTTTTCCAGTAAAGAAGGAACCTGTTGGTAGCGCAGATCACCAATCCAGTGCGAGAGCTAGGATTCCAGGTTGATCGGAATAAGCTAGCTAGTGGCTTTTGGAATAGTTTAAGTTTATGAAGTTGTAATATTATTAATTATACAGTTGAAGTTTGAATAGTTGGGATTTGGGTGTTTGTAATATAAGTGTGTGTGTGTGGCTTGTGTGCATACTTTAACCTGTTGCGATCCATAATAATTGGTAAGTAGGGTCACCGCATATTATTATTCTCTTTATTATTATTATAAACAGGTTAATTAAAGGGGGTGTGTGTGTAAGTGGACCCCAAACTTCTGGCCCGGGTTTGGAGGGCGCCACACTTTCCACTTGCAGACCATAGTCTAGCAATTGGTATTTCATCCATAAAATCTGTGCACAGCAACTGCCAACAGTAATATATTCAGCTTCTGCTGTTGAAGTGGAAACTGAATTTTGCTTTTTACTGAACCAGGATGTTAGGTCACACACACTGTAGAAGGGGGTTGAATACAGTGTATAATACAATCAAATCGGATTAAGAACACAAGTATGTAATAAATAATAATCTTATTAATAACACAGTGTTGCAATGAAACTGTTCTCTCTCAGTGATGAACAATATCTCTAAGAGCTGTTAGGGTTATAATAAATAATATTCTCGATAATGATAACACTTCTAGTGTAAACCCTATATTGTGTTTATATACCACACAGTTACAAGATAATCTCTAATTGATATCGAATATAATTCTGTATCCTAAAATATATCAATTAGTTATCTTTTCCTCCAAGTCTTCTATTCTTCATAGAATTCTTCTCCATGCATATCTCTTCTTATTTTAGTCTTGATCTTCTTTCCTTTGAATCAGCCGCCTTCCTTATCTTAAAGTCTTCTTAAGTCCTGATATTATCTTCTGATGAATATCTTTTGATATCTTATGTTCTGCTAACTTAAGTTATGATATCTTAAGTTCTGACTTCAGTATAAGTACTGATTTCCAGTTAAGTCCTGATTTGTCCTGTTAGTCAAGATCTGAAAACTAAACACAAATCATTATTAGACATGACATCATAAATATATCTAACAATCTCCCCCAACTTGTAAATTAGCATAATATACAAGTTCAATAGATATTTGATGATGTCAAAAACATTAAGTACAAATGCATATATAAGAATTTGACTAGATAATTACAACTCACAGTCCTTATAGCTTTTACCATCCTTAAAGTCTAATATCAGCTTTAGCCTGTATATCCTTCAAAATTTAACAGTTGTAGTGCTTGACTTGGCTTCATTGTTTGATCTCTTGAATGTCAGTAGTTGTTCTGAGATAGTTCTTCAGAAGAGTTCTCTCAGCATATTCAAGTTCATTCATCATCATTCTTTTAGCATCTTTAAGTTCAGCTATATCTTCTCCTGTCTGAAAAATAGCAGCCCTAAGATTATTAATCTTTGATTTCCTTATCCCCTGATCCAATTTGATCAGATAAGCTTTGTCAGACTCCAGATTAAATTCAACACCCTGAATACCCAGAAAAGTAGTGATCTTGGCGGTATTGGGCTTCATCTCAACTAATTCACCATTGTGAGCTCTGTACTTCAGATAGTATGGTCTGTCAGACTTTACAGAGTAAAGTTTCTTCTGCCTTTGAATATCAGATATTAAGTATCTGACAGCACCATATATTGACCTGTTCTTCACTTGAAGTAGAAATAAAACATGTTACAGTTCTTCATAATACTTCAACCGAATTGCATCCTTTCTTATCTGGAATACTCTCCCATCTGTCATAAAATAAAGCATTATGTCTTCTTTCAGCTTGGAGTTGTAAACCATCTGTACAGATTCCAATTGATTTAGTCTTTTTGGAGTTGTCCCTACTCCTGGTTCAGAAAGAGATGTAGGATCTGAGGTAGAGTTGTTTACTCTTTTCTCATCAGCATTACCCAGTCCTGTTTTATCTCTAGCTTCCTTCCTTTGAAGCAATCTACCCTTAAAAACATTTGTTAAAGTCTTCATAGGTTGAGCAGATTGTTGAGCTTTAGTAAACCCAGGTAGTAGAACTGTTGAAGGTTTAACATGAGCAATGTTAGAGGTTCCTTTTCTTCTGATGTCAAGACAACTTGAGCTATGTCAGAGGTTGCTTGAATATTCCTTTTCTTGTTCAAAATCAAACTTGTATCTTCATCAGCATTTACTTCCAAATCCATGGTTGGCATATATATCTTTACGGATTCATCAACTTTTGCCTTACCCTTGAATCTAGGATCAACTTCCACCTGTGATTTGGACTTGATCTTAGATGCCTCAATATCTGTCCTCTCTTTGATCACAATGCCCTTAGGCTTAGGTGGTTTCTTTGCTATGACTTGAGCTTTAGACTTTGACTTAGATTTGTCATTTTCAGCTTTCATTCTAATCTCTTCTTCCTTCAGACTTTCAATATCCATGCTTGGATTGTCCTTTAGGAATAGCCTTTTGGAGATCTTTTCATCAAGTTTCAGAGTTTGTTCATCAGAACTTATCCTTTTACCAGTATCAGAACTTGTTCTTTGACTTATAGTTCTGGCTTTCATTGATAAAGAACCCCTGCCTTGACTTAGACCTCTACTCCTTTTAGAGTTTCCCTGGTCTTCATTATCATCATCCTTACCCTTCAGTGGTTGATCAGTTGTTTATTTGGACTTAATTACTTTCTCCCCCTTTTTGGCATCATCTGTAGAAGCAGGGAGACAAGCAATTCCACAGAGTTTTGAATTTCATTGAGTTGGTTTTGTTGAGCAGCTTGATTCTTTAAAATATCAGATTGTTAAGCTTGCTGCTTTTCTTGAGTCTTTTCTATATACTCAATGCGGTCAAAGGCTGACTTAAAAAGATTTTCTTGTCCAATGTGACATTCATAGTTTGCTTAGTCACTGTATCTTGAATTTTGTCCACCTTGGCTTGAGTTATCGAGTGTTGACCTTGAAGGTTCCTGGTACTCAATGCAGTAACTCTGAGTTGTGCTTTGAAGTCATCATTCATCAGCATCTCATCAGCTTTAGCCAGGTGCTCAGCAAGAATAGCTGTAGTAGGAACAAAATCAACTTTGTTCCACTCCTTGATCCACTCTCTTCCTCTGTGAGTTTCACTCCAAGAAACTGGTGCAACTTCTTAATCAAATCAGCTTTACCAACTATTTTTGGAGGTGCATATCCTGAAGGACCAGCTGCAT
The DNA here is from genome assembly GCF_009905375.1 of Apium graveolens. NCBI lineage: Eukaryota > Viridiplantae > Streptophyta > Magnoliopsida > Apiales > Apiaceae > Apium > Apium graveolens. Next base: position 290,722,971 of record NC_133649.1, on the reverse strand, counting down.
CAGCATTTATATTTGTAGCAGCTTCACCAGTATTTTCTTCAATATAACTTGCAGAATCTTCAGTATCATCATCTTTTGATAGAATGACTATATGTGAAGCAATAGAAGATTCATCTGCATGGACATCAGCATCTAACAGTGGAGTTATTGGTGGAGTGTGCTGAGAAAGATGTGAAGTAGATGGAGCTTCCAGATACAAGATCATAGGCACATCCAAGTTGTTGATATCAATTTCAGCACTTGTGCCTAGGTTGACAGCATGTACTGGAGAGTTTATTGGAGACACGGGAGGTATAGGCAATGGAGTAGTCTCTGGCTCTTGTATTGGAGATTTGTGAGCTTCATGAAGTTTTGGCTCAGCACTTGGAAGAGATTCAACTACAGTAGGTTCTTGTGGGAACAGAGATTCATGTCCCCCTTCCTCAGCTGCTGCTTCAATTCCTCCTTCGGAGATTGATTCTTCTACATCCCTCCTTGCTCTTTGCTTTTTAAGTCTCTTAGCTGGTGGAGAGACTCTAGGAGCTTGATCATCAGAGTTTAGCTTTCTAAGCCTTTTTAGGGGCCTAGTACTCCCAGTTTCTTGAGCTTTCTGAGAAGAGACCTTCTCAGCTACTTCAGCAACAGGTTCTGATGGTTGAACATGTGCCTCATCATCAGAATCATCTCTTAAAATCATCTTCCTTCTTTTCTGCTGTGCCTGAGGTATTATCTTAGTCCTTTTTGCTCTAGAAGAAGAAGGCTTCACCTTATTATGTGTTGATGGCTGGCTGGCATGTTCTGATGTGTGTGTTTGTTGAGTGACAGTAGTAGGTTCTGATGGCTGTTGTGGTTGTGGTTGTTGTTGTGGAACATCAGGATATAATACAGAGTAAGTATCAACATCAGCATTTACAAGGGCTTGTTTTACTGCTAAAGGAATTCTAAGTGGCCTCAGAACATTCTTTTTGTTATCAGCAGTTAAAAGGTCAGTAAAAGCCCTTTTTGCTAACCTAAAAGGTTCTATGAGTTCACTTGCTAGTTGTGGTTCATCTGATGTACAGTAACTGTAAATTAACTGACAGAATCTAGCAAAGTAAACTACATTCTTGTCCTCTTTCATTCTATCTCCTATAAAACATAACACAATCTTGGCCTAATCAAAGTGAGACTGGTTTAGGAGAGCATACCCAATTTGTTGAGTCAGAATCGGAATGGCGTCAAAATTTGAGCATTTGTTTGCGAACGCCTTGGTGATGCAATCGAAGAAAAAGCTCCATTCACTTCGAATATGTGGGCGTTTAAGTTGGCCCAGTTTTGCCAAAATCTCCTCATACCCTAAATTAGCCATCATTTACTGTAGCAATGGCTCCTCAACAGCAGAACTGAACTGGCAGTTCTCAGGTAGATGTAGAGCTTTCCTGACTATTGTCGGAGTAACAACGTACTCCACCTCCTTTGCTGTAAAAATGATGCTTGGAGTCCCATCCTTACCGCCATCATCATAAAGTCCCGTTCACCAGAACGTCAGAACTTGAGTTCCAGATAAAGTGGATGGCTGCGTCAAAGCGAACCCTATTTCACTGTGAGCCAAGAAGTACTGAACAAAATGAAGTTCCGACGGAGCTTCACTCTTGGTTAGAATGGCAGTGTAGTTGTTGGGGACAAACTTTTCTCCATTAAAGATTATATCCTTGGGTTCCATTGAAAAAGAAATGAGAAATAAGAATGCCTAAAAGGTGTTTGGTAAAATGCCTGTGTAAAAACCGTCAGAGAATATAGAGAGAATAAGAGAAAAGAGAGAGAGTATAGAATATAAAAGTAGATAAAAGATTTAAAATCTTTTCTCTCTTTTAATTAGACATGCCACTTGACAGCAGTTAAGATGAATTGGAACAGTCTTTACACCTGTCAGCCATTCAGTAGTTAAGACAGTAGTTAATGGGCACGGGAAATAAGTAATGATTACTATGCATATGCAGTTTTTCAAAAAAAAACTATTCCCACTAAACAAATGATTATGACTGTCTTTATCTCACTTAAACCAATATTCTGATAAAATATAACCGTTCAAGTATTGACCAAAAATAAATCAAGTAAATTGGCAGAACTTGATTTATCATCAGAATTTAAAGGTCATCAGAATATGGCTTCTGTACTCAAAAAGTGAATGTTTATTTCTGTAATTCTTCACACAAATACTGATATGGTTTCCTCAGAACTTAATCATCAGAACTTCCATCAGAACTTCTCCTCAGAATTTATGCAACTAACACTTAAACTGTTCATATAAAACAACATTGATCACCACAGTAATTTTCATCTTTCATATGGAGTGTAAGTGTGTGCTTTAAGCTAAATATCAGAAAAAGACTAAAGTCTGATTCACTTCAGTACATCTTATAAATAAGGCATAACTAAGAACTTTGCTCAAAATCTGTCATTAGTCTGAAGTCTACTATAGAATGAGTTCATGCATGAGTCCACCTCAACTGTTTTGTGCTCATTTTATGCATCTTTTGATATTCTTTTTCACAGGAGCTCCTCAGTGTAAGTGAGTCACAACTGCTAATCAGAATTTATACTATTATCAGAGTATTTCTTCAGTAATCAGAGAATGTGAAAAGTCACCAAGAAAATTTTATTTTGCTTTTCTAATGAATATAACTTAATACCATAAATGCACTTGGGTCTTCCCTTCCACATATATTTTTCTCTAGATCTCAAAGGAGTGCCTGATATTTATTTCTTTTCTTTACATTTTCTTTTGATAAGTGAGGCTTATCAGCACTTAGTACATCCATAAGATTTACCAAAATCAGAACTTAACAGATAAGTAGCATTATTCTAGTTTTTGACTTAGTAATAAGATACACAAAGTAAACCTAACCAAGCTCAATATCAGAATTTGCTTGTGTTAAAAGATTTCCACATAAACAATTACTTCAAACATGGGATCATTAGTATATTATAGACTACTAGGTCAGCATCTAGCACAGTTATCCTCGTTGGATTAAATAGTCACAGAAACATTCATATCACTATCAGAGTTTAGAAATTCACATCAGACAACAATCAACACTTAGGTAAATTCCAATTTAAGCACAGATTACATAAAGATAGTAATATTTGTAAATACTGATCATTAAGTCTGATGTATCAGAATATAAACTAGACAGATTTAGAGAAAAAACCTGAAACCATTCCAAGTTCATTTACCAATCTTGTAAAGGTAGCTTCATACAGTGGTTTTGTGAAGATATCTGCTAGTTGTTGATCTGTTGGAACAAAATGCAATTCCACTGTACCTTCCATCACATGTTCCCTTATGAAGTGGTACCTAATGCTGATGTGCTTTGTCATTGAGTGCTCAACTGGATTACCTGTCATAGCAATAGCACTTTGATTATCACAGTAAATGGGTATTTTAGAATATGTTAACCCATAATCCAGTAACTGATTCTTCATCCAAAAAATTTGTGCACAACAGCTTCCTACAGCAATGTACTCTGCCTCTGCAGTTGATGTGGAAATTTACTTTTGTTTCTTGCTAAACCAAGAAACTAATCTGCCTCCAAGAAATTGGCAGCTTCCACTTGTGTTTTTCCTGTCAATTTTGCACCCTGCAAAATCTGCATCTGAGTAACCAATTAGCTTAAAGTCTGATTCTCTAGGATACCATAATCCTAGTTTAGTTGTACCCTTAAGATACTTGAAAATTCTTTTCACAGCTGATAAGTGAGGTTCTCTTCAATCTGCTTGAAATCTTGCACAAAGGCAGGTAGCATACATGATATCAGGTCTACTTGCAGTTAGATAGAGTAATGAGCCAATAATACCTCTATAATCAGTAATATCTACTGATGTCTACTGATGTACTAGTATCCTTGCCCAATTTTTTTGCAGTGGCCATGAGAGTGGATGCACTTGAACAGTCTTGCATTCCAAATTTCTTCAACAAATTTCTGGTGTACTTAAATTGACAAATAAAAGTTCCTTTTTCATTCGGCTTGACTTGAAGGCCCATAAAATAGCTAAGTTCTCCCATCATTCTCATTTGATATCTTGACTGCATTAGATTGGCAAACCTTTTACGAAGTCTGTCATTTGTAGAACCAAAAATGATATCATCAACATATATCTGTACCAAAAGTAAGTCTTTTCCATGGTTGAGATAGAATAAAGTTTTGTCAATAGTCCCTCTGTTAAATCCACTTTCCAGAAGAAACTGAGCTTATGTCTCATACCATGCTCTTGGAGCTTTCTTAAGGCAATAAAGTGCTTTATCAAGTCTGTAGACATGATTAGGAAATTTTGAATCTACAAAACCTGGAGGTTGTTCAACATATACTTCTTCTTCCAATTCTCCATTAAGAAAAGCACTTTTTACATCCATTTGAAAGACTTTAAACTTTTTGTGAGCAGCATAAGCCAAAAATATCCTTATGGCTTCCAATCTAGCAACTGGTGCAAATGTTTCATCTTAATCAATTCCCTCATGTTGAGAATATCCTTTTGCAACCAGCCTTGCTTTATTTCTTGTAATTATGCCATCACTATCAGTTTGATTTCTGAACACCCACTTTGTACCAACAACAGATCTATTCTTTGGTCTTGGCACTAGGGTCCAGACTTTATTTCTTTCAAATTCATTTAACTCTTCCTACATTGCTTGTACCCAATCAACATCTTGAAGAGCTTCTTTCACTTTCTTTGGTTCAGTCTGAGAAAGAAAAGAATGATAGAGACATTCATTTGATGTTGTTCTAGTTCTAACACCTGCTACAGGATCTCCAATAATCAAGTCAGGTGTATGTGCTTTAGTCCACTTCCTTGCAGATGGAAGGTGATCTCTAGAATTGGATGTTCCCCCATGATCCATGTTGTCTCCATCAACATTTTCTAATACTCCCCCTGAAATTATGCTCTCTGAGTTGGATCCTTCAGAATTTGAGTTTCCAGAATTATCAGAACATGGCCCATCAGAATTTGATGAATCAGAACTTGAAGAGCCTGTTCTAGGTTCTGATGCTTCTTGAGATGTGGTTGGATCTCCAATATGCTCCCCCTGCACAGGTGCATTTTCCTTTGGCGTAGTCACCACAGTTTCAATAACATCAGAGTTTAATCCATCAGAGTTTGCAGTATTAGGATTTAGACTATCGGAATTTACAGAATCAAAATTTAAAACTTAATTCTCAAATCTCAGCTGATCATGATCATTGCTTATCATCAAAAGGGACATTGATAGATTCCATGACAACCCTTCTTCTTAAATTGTAGACTTTGAAGGCTTTTGTGGAAAGTGGATGTCCAACAAAAATTCCTTTATCAGCTTTTAGATCAAATTTGGATAGTTGTTCATGATGAGTCTTAAGAACAAAACACTTGCATCCAAATACATGAAAATACTTCAGATTTGGCTTCTTTTTCTTCACCATCTCATATGGTGTCTTTCCATGCTTGTTGATAAGTGTTGCATTCTGAGTAAAATAAGCAGTTTGCACAGCTTCAGCCCATAAGTAGGTTGGTAACTATGCTTCATCAAGCATGGTTCGTGCAGCTTCAATAAGAATTCTATTCTTTCTTTCAACAACTCCATTTTGTTGTGGAGTTCCAGGAGCAGAGAATTCCTTCTTTATTCCATGGTCTTTGCAGAACTCTTCCATGATCAAATTCTTGAACTCAGTGCCATTATCACTTCTTATGATTTTCACAGAGTCTTTGACCAATTTATCTAGTTGTTTGACATGATCAATCAGGATAGATGCAGTTTCACTTTTTGTGTGCAAGAAATACACCCATGTGTATCTGGTAAACTCATCTACTATGACCATAGCATATTTCTTCTTTGCAATAGACATGATATTCACTGGACCAAATAGATCAACATGTAGTAGGTGATAAGGCTAAAGAATTGAAGATTCAGTCTTGCTCTTGAATGAAGATTTTCTTTGTTTTGCCTTTTGACATGAATCACAAAGGCCATCAGGAGCAAAAACTGATTTTGGCAATCCTCTCACAAAATCTTTCTTGACTAGTTCATTTATATTGTTAAAATTTAAATGAGAGAGTTTCTTGTGCCAATCCCAGCTTTCTTCAATTGATGCTCTGCTTAACAGACAGATTGCAGAACCATCAGTACTTGTTGAAAATCTGGCTTCATAAATGTTACCATGTCTGTAACCTTTCAGAACCACTTTGCCTGTAGAATTGCTTATAACTTCACAGTGTTCTTCAAAGAAATCCACATGATAACCTCTATCACAGATTTGACTTATACTCAACATATTGTGTTTAAGTCCTGAGACCAGAGCTACTGTTTCAATGATGACATTCCCAAGATTGATATTGCCATATCCTAGAGTTTTTCCCATGTTGCCATCTTCATAAGAAACTCCTGGGCCAGCTTTCTCCATAAAGTCTGATAGCAGGGCTTTATTTCCAGTCATATGTCCTGAACATCCACTATCAAGAACTAGGATGTTTTTCCTGTTGCCCTGCAATCACAAAAACCACTAATGATTAGTTTTAAGGACCCAAACTTGCTTGGATCCTTTGGCCTTATTAAGTTTGTTAAAATTTGTAGCGGATTTAATTTCAGAGTTTATGCTAACATGCTGTTTATCAGAATTTACAGTATCAGACTTTGCATCAGAACTTACACTGGAAGGAATAATGCTAAATTTCTTTAAAGAAGGTTTTATTTGATAATAATCATAGTACAAACTATGATATTCCTTACAAGTATAAATGGAATGCCATAAACAACCACAATAAAAACAAGGATTTTGTGGTTTAAACCTAACAGAATGACTCTTAACTCCTGATTTAGGAGGTAAAGAGTTTATATCATTATTCTTCCTGCAAAAAGAAGCAAGATGGCTAGAGTTTCCACAGTTATAGCATTTCTTTCTAGGAGCATTAGGAACAAACTTATAATTAATGCTTTATTCACACCTTCCTTTCATTCCTATTTTTCCTGGGTGACTTTATCTTGTTTACATTCTTAATCTCTTTCGGCTTATGCTTAAGCTGCATTTTTGTCATTAAGCCTATGTTGACTTCAGTTGGCTTATCCTGTTTTAATTTGTCAGAAGTTGACTCTGCCTTAACTTCTGTCTCAGTATCTTTCATCTTTTCAGAATCAGACTTTACAGTTTTAGGTACAAAATTAACAGGATTTACCCTTGGCTTAACAGTTTGTTTAACAACAATTGTCTTAATTTGTTCAGTTCCTATTTCACTTTTATCATCTCCATAACCTAAGCCCTCTTTCCAGTTTCCACTACTTAGCAAATTCTGAGTTGTTCTGCCAGAGTTAGTCCAAGTCCTGATAATCTCACTTTCCTTTTCTAACTCAATTTTTAGAGATTGATTCAATTTTAACACTTCATCTCTAACATAAAAAGCATCATCTCTTTCTTTCTGAGTTTGATGGAACATAACTAACTCCTTTTCTAAATAGTCATTCATTTTCTTAAAAGCCAGATTTTTAGAAGTTAACCTATCACATGTTAAAGTCTGATCTCTATAACTAATGAATATGGTTTTAAGATAAGATCTCAACTCAGTAATATCATCAGTATGAAAATCATAAGTTGTTTGAGGTACCTTTAACTCAGCAGCATCAGAACTGCTATCAACATTTTCCATCAAGGCATAATTCACCTAATCTTCAGAATCTGAAGTGTGTGTCCAACTTTTCTTCTTTATGACAAGTGCCTTGCCTTTGTCACCTTTTCCTTTCTTGCAATCAGGAGATATGTGGTCTTTCTCACCACAATTGTAGCATTTAACATTTGAGTAATCTCCTATGTCAGACTTTCCTGCTTTGCCTTCAGATTTTCTGAATCCCTTCTTATCAGAACTTCCACTTTTCTTGGAAAACTTCTTTCCCCTTCTGAATCTCCTGCAGGCTATCTTTGTGATACCCTTCACCATAAGAGCACACAATCTCATCATCTCTTCGTCAGCATCCATCTCAGATAGGCTTTCAGTGTCTGAATCCTCATCATTATCAGAACTAGATGACTCAGTATCAGACTTTATGATGAGAGCCTTTCCTTTTCCTTTCTTTGAGACAACCATTTTGGGGGATTCCTCCTCAGCCTTAAGAGCAACTGTCCTTGACTTTCTCCCATGTCTCTTGCTTCTTTGATCTATCTCAAGTTTATGAGTTTTGAGCATACCATAAATTTCATCAAGAGTAGTTTCATCAAGAGCATAGTTGTCTCTTATAGTAGTTGCCTTCAAATTCCAACTTTCAGGAAGAGCTAAAAGGAATTTAAGATTAGAATCTTCAATATCATATTCCTTATCCACCAGTGAAAGATCATTCAAGAGTTTGACAAATCTGTCATATAAATCAGTTAATGACTCATCAGGTTTTGAGTCAAAGTGCTCATACCTTTGAGTGAGTATAGTCCTCCTGATCTTCTTAATTGCATCAGTTCCCTGGCATCTTGTCTCCAAGGCATCCCATATCTCCTTTGCAATCTTGCAGTTAATTACCTTGTTTGACATGACATTATCAATGGCACTATGCAGCAAATGCCTTACCTTTGCATCCTTGGCAATAGATGAGATATCTTCAGCTATATACTCACTTTTCTCCTTTGGTGCGATCTTTGCTGGCTGATATGTAACTACAACAGAGAGCTTGGTTGGCTTATGTGGTCCTTCATTAATTCTGTCAAGGTATTCTGGATCTGTAGCATCCAGAAACATAGCCATCCTCACTTTTCATATGGGATACTCAGAAGGTCTCAGCATGGGAACCCTAATAGTCTCATATCGACTGTGGATTTGAGTCTTTAGAGTTTCTTCAGTTTTGGTGGGCTTGGTTGGAGTTTGTTCTTCTTCAGACATGATTTTTTTGGATCTTTACTGTATATGTGTTAACAGATAGGCTCTGATACCACTTGTTAGGTCACACACACTGTAGAAGGGGGATGAATACAGTGTATAATATAATAAAATCGAATTAAGAACACAAGTATGTAACGAAGAATAATCTTATTAATAACACAGTGTTGCAATGAAACTGTTCTCTCTCAGTGATGAACAATATCACTAAGAGCTATTAGGGTTACAATAAATAATATTCTCGATAATGATAACACTTCTAGTGTAAACCCTATAATGTGTTTATATACCACACGGTTACAAGATAATTTCTAATTGATATCGAATATAATTCTGTATCCTAAAATATATCAATTAGTTATCTTTTCCTCCAAGTCTTCTATTCTTCATAGAATTCTTCTCCATGCATATCTCTTCTTGTTTTAGTCTTGATCTTCTTTCCTTTCAATCAGCCGCCTTCCTTATCTGAAAGTCTTCTTAAGTCCTGATATTATCTTCTGATGAATATCTTCTGATATCTTAAGTTCTGATAACTTAAGTTATGATATCTTAAGTTTTGACTTCAGTATAAGTACTGATTTCCAGTTAAGTCCTGATTTTTCCTGTTAGTCAAGATCTGAAAACTAAACACAAATCATTATTAGACATGACATCACAAATATATCTAACATAGGACAGTAGCTTTTTTTCTAGAAATTGTCATGTTCCTGTTGTACTTTTTCTATCAATTCTACAACCTGCATAATCTGCATCTGAATAACCAGTTAGATCAAAACCAGAATCTCTAGGATACCAAATGCCAAGTTTTGGTGTACCTTTGAGATATCTGAAAATTCTCTTAATAGAAATTAAATGAGATTCTCTAGGATCAGCTTGAAATCTAGCACACAAACATGTAGCAAACATTATATATGGCCTACTAGCTGTTAAGTATAGAAGTGAGCCAACCATGCCTCTATAGCTTGAAATATCCACGGACTTTTCAGTAGTGTTTAATTCAAGTTTAGTTGCAGTGGCCATGGGATTTTTTACAGATGTGCAATCCATTAGTTCAAACTTCTTTAAAAGATCATAAATGTATTTAGTTTGACTAATGAATATTCCATCACTAACTTGCTTAACTTGTAAACCAAGAAAGTAAGTTAGTTCTCCCATCATGCTCATTTCATACTTACTTTGCATCAATTTGGCAAACTTTTTGCAAAGTTTTTCATCCGTAGAGCCAAAAATAATGTCATCTACATAAATTCGAACAAGTATGCTAGAGCCATTAACATTTAAAATTTTGTCTACAGTACCTCTAGTGAAGTGATTCTCTAAAAGAAACTTTGACAGAGTGTCATACCAGGCTATAGGTGCTTGCTTCAATTCATAAAGTGCTTTCAAAAGATAATACACATGATCAGGTAGATTTGGATCTTCAAAACCAGGAGGTTGACTGACATAGACTTCCTCCTCTAAATCTCCATTTAGAAAGGCACTTTTGACATCCATTTGATAGACTTTGAAATTGGCATAAGCTACATAGGCTAGGAAAATTCTGATGGCTTCTAATCTTGCAATAGGAGCAAAGATTTCATCAAAATCAATTCCCTCTTGTTGACAATAGCCCTTGGCAACCAATATAGCTTTGTTCCTTATAACTATTCCATTTTCATCCATCTTGTTTCTAAATACCCACTTGGTGTCAATTGAATTCTTTCCTTTAGGCTTGGGTACTAGCTTCCATACATTATTCCTTTCAAATTGGTTTAGCTCTTCCTGCATGGCTAAAATCCAATCAGGATCCAACAGAGCTTCTTCTACCTTCTTTGGTTCTTTCTTAGAAAGGAAGCTGCTGTACAGACACTCTTCTTGAGTTGCTTTCCTTGTCTGAACTCTAGAAGATGCATCACCAATAATTAGCTCATAAGGATGATCTCTTGTCCATTTTCTCTGTTGAGGTAGACTTGCTCTAGATGAAAAGGCCTCATTATTGTCTTGATGTGTGATTGAATTTTGACTATTAGAAACTCCCCCTGAGTTTATGAATCTTTGATTGGAGAAAGGGGAGCTTTCTGTGAGTGATCTACCTTGACTTTTAGCTTCTCTCAATGACCCGATGGATGATGCACTTTGTGTTATGACGGATGAGGCTGATTGTCTCTCGACGGATGATGCAGATTGTCTTCCGACGGATGAAGCATTTTGTAACTCGATGGATGATGAGTTATTAGCTTCATTAGTTGTAGATTTTTCTGCATTATCCTTGGTTGTAGTTTCTTGATCACTTTCATCATCACTGTCATCACTAACCATCTCCACATTTTTAAATTTGAGGCTCTCATGGAAATCTTCATCTTTCAGTCCTTCAATATTTTTGTCATCAAACACAACATGTATAGTTTCCACAACAATGTTGGTACTTAGATTGTAGACTCTATATGCTTTTCCCACAGCATATCCAACAAAAATTCCCTCATCTGCTTTAGCATCAAACTTCCCATGTTGATCAGTTTGATTCTTCAGTATATAACATTTGCAGCCAAAGATATGAAGAAAATTTAGAGTTGGTTTCCTGTTCTTCAACAATTGGTAGGGAGATGCATTTTGCTTGATTCACCAAAGAGATATTTTGGGTGTAGAAGGCAGTGTTCACAGCTTCAGCCCAAAAATATGTTGGTAACTTTGACTCTTCAAGCATTGTCCTTGCAGCTTCAATAAGGGATCTATTCTTTCTTTCCACTACTCCATTTTGTTGTGGAGTTCTTGCTGCAGAAAATTCATGCATAATCCCAGTTTTTTCATAAAATAATCTCATCACAGAATTCTTGAACTCAGTTCCATTGTCACTCTTGATTATTCTTACTTTAAAATTAGGATGATTGTTGACTTGCCTTATGTGATTGATGATGATTTCACTAGCTTCATCTTTAGACTTTAGGAAGTATGTCCAAGAGAACTTTGAGAAATCATCCAAAATTACTAGGCAAAATCTTTTCCTTGCGAAGGACAACACATTGACTGGTCCAAACAAATCCATGTGTAGCAATTGCAAAGGTTCTTCAATTGTTGAATCAAGCTTCTTTCTGAATGATGCTTTGATTTGCTTTCCCTTTTGGCAAGCATCACACAGTCCATCTTTTGTAAACTCCACTTGAGGAATACCTCTAACCAGTTCTTTCTTGACAAGCTCATTCATGGTCTTAAAGTTTAGATGGGACAGCTTCTTGTGCCATAGACAACTTTCATCTTAACTTGCTTTACTGAGAAGACAAATGATAGATTCTGCATTTGATGAGTTGAAGTCTTCTAGATACACATTTCCTTTTCTCACTCCAGTGAGAACCACTTTGTTGCTTCTTTTTTTTGTCACAACACAGGCTACTGAATTCAATGTTACTGCGTTGCCCTTATCACAAAGCTGGCTGATACTCAACATATTATGTTTGAGACCATCCACTAGGGCAACGTCTTCAATGATGACATTGTCTTTAGAAATCAGGCCATATCCCACAGTAAAACCTTTTCTGTCATCTCCAAAAGTAATACTTAGGCCAGCTCTTTTTTTGAATTCAGTGAGCAGGGTAGAATCTCCAGTCATGTGCCTTGAGCACCCACTATCCAGATACCACATATTCTTTCTATTTCCGTGATTACTTGAAGAACTTTTTTCTGTCTCATCAGACTTGGCCATCAGGGCTAGGTTGACATAGCTTGTATCTTCATCTTCATCTAGTCCAGTAGCTGCCCAGTTATTTTCCTGTGTTATGAAAGCCCTTTCCTTTTGCTTGAGCAACTCAAAGTACTTCTGTTTATAATCAATAGGCTCAAACATTTTCTTGGAATCTGACTTTCTGCATTCATTTGTAAAATGACCAGCTAAACCACATTTGAAACATTTGAATTTTGATTTATCCACCATGTTTCTATTTGGCTTAGTAGCTCAAAAGTTCTTTTTGAACTTGTACTTGGAAAACCTTCTGGATAAGAATGCTAAGTATTCATCAATATCATCTATGTCATCTTGACTCAATGGATCTTCATTATCAGCTACCAACCCTTTGCCCTTGCTTTCACAGACCTTTTATGTAGATTAAACAGCTTCTATCTTCATCTCCTTCTCTTTCTCTAACTCAACAACCAATTCAATGGACCCTCCTTTATTCCTCCCTTTTTCCATTCTTTTATCTTGCTCTATTTCAAGCTCATAAGTTTTCAGAATGCCATACAGCCTCTCTAGTGTAAACTCCTTGTATTCTTGTGAATTTCTCAAGGAGACTATCATTGGTTTCCATTCTTTTGGAAGGGATCTCATGAATTTGAGGTTAGAGTCTTTGGTTTGGTAGACTGTTCCATGCAGCTTTAGAGCATTTAGTAGCTTTTGAAATTTACTAAAGATATCAGTGAGAGTTTCACCTTCTTCCTAGTGGAAATGCTCATATTGCTGAATTAGTAAATGTATCTTGTTTTCTCTAACTTGTTCAGTGCAATCACAGATTATTTGAATGGTGTCCCAAACTTCCTTGGCTGTCTTGTAGTTAATGATGTTATCAAACATGTCACCATCAACTCCATTGAACGGAATATTCATGGCCTTCTTGTCTTTCCTGACTTGTTCAATATCAGGATCTGACCATTCATGCCTTGCTTTGGGAATTGATGGCTCATTTCCAGTTGCAGCTCTCATTGGTACATGAGGACCTCTCTCTATACAATCCACATAGGCCTCATCTTGAGAAAGTAAATGAAGATGCATCTTTACCTTCCAGTGGTGGTAATTATCTTTGTCCAGAAAAGGAATCTTGACTCCAACATCCTTCTTGTTCATCTTGCTGTTTGTTGTGATCTTTAAACTCTTTGTACTTCAAGAGCTTGCTCTGATACCAATTGTTAGTCCCTAACAATGTAATAAGAATTACAGAAGGGGGGTTGAATATAATTCTAGTAACTTTTTCTGAATTACAAAATGCTCTAACTCAAAATATATATAAGTGTTTTGATTTGCAAAGTACGGAATGACAAGTTAAATGAATTAAAACACAAAGTAATAAAAATAACAAGTCTTTAAAACTTTCTGATGGATTTGAAAGTATCCACCAGAGATATATATATATATATATATATATATATATATATATCGATTTAAGAACTCTGTGAAGAACAAGTTGTCTCACAGCTACTTTACAAGTGAACAAACAAACTTCAGAAAGTTTCTTAACAGTTACAGCTTTTTCTATTTCTCTACTAAAAGTGTCTGCTTAGTTGTTTGTTTCACTTGCTACACTTGGTTTATATATCACCAAGTTTACATGGTAATAAGACAGGATAATAAAACAAAAATTATCAAGTCAAACTCCGTGCTGCTTCACTACTCTTTTCCAGCATCTTTGAAAATCTTCATAACTTGCATGAAAATGGTAATGCTTCTTTGTTCTCAATTTCCAGATAAATAGGCTGCCACATTCCTTTTGTAAACATCCAACGCATGTGACTGTGTTGTCACTGTCAACAGATATTTGAATTGATCATCCATCGGGTACATGCTTGTCATCCGTCGGGTAGCTTTGTTGATCATCCGTTGGGTAGCTTTGTTGATCATCCGTCGGGTAGCTATTTGACACTTGACTTCTTTTCACTTATGCAGAATTACAAGACATCTTATATTTACAATTAATCAGCCTATTCTGCATATCCAATAGTAGTCAATATGACTCATATGCTACTACAGATTCTATAAAAAGTTGTTTGCAGAAATGTGCTACTCTACTTATTATTACATAAGCTACTCACTCGATGGATGTCAAATCATCATCCGTCGGAACTATATTGAATCATCTGTCGGGAATATATTTGATCATCCATCGAGTGCAATAAAATTCACTAAGTTAAATCTACTTAGATGTTTTGTTAATCTAATCATCAAGTTCACAACATCTTCCAAACAGCTTTGACATATTATTTTCTTTTCGTACTTCCATCTTAGGGTTCTCAAGTTGAATGATAAGAGTTTCCTCCACATGGCATTGTTTTTCGTCATCGTAGAAGTTGTCCACGTCTAGTCGTCGTACCACACTTTGTATTGTCCATCTTTATTTTATGATTTCATAGAGCCAAGATTCGTCTTGAGTGCCTCCTTTTCTGAATGAAACATTCATGTCATATTGAAGCTTTTTAAAGAATGGAACCATGTCTCTGTTTGTATCCACGTCATCACGTTGATTTTTCGCGTACCTTAATGTGTAGAATTATCATCCATGTTGAAAATTATATAGACTCTTAGTTAGTTTCTCACAGACGGCGCCAATTGTTTATACCAATATTTGCGGGTTAAAAGCTAAGTCTAACACGATTTAGTGTTTAAGTAATTAAAGCAAGAAAGTAAGAATAAGAATGATAAAAGTAATCGACACAAACAAATGGTGACGTGGAAAACCGCCGTGAAAGGGTAAAAACCGCGGGCGGGACGTTACCCAACCGAAATGATTCCACTATCATGATGTTAAGATAATTACAAGTGATTACAATCAGTGAGATTATAATAAAATATGGTTGAAAGCTCCTTCTCCGAATATGCTGTCTGGACGTGTCGAGTGTGCGTTTGGACGTGTCGAGTGCGCTATTTGTACTCGTCGACTGTGTAGTCTACTCGTCGGCTGAGGAAAAAATTATCTATATGGTGTATTATTGTGTATATATGTAGAGGCTGAGTATTGGAAGTATTGTAGTTTATACATGTATTATAGGACTATGTGTTATAGATAATGTATGAATTATAACTAATAATATATATTTTCATTGGATATGTGAGTAATGAAGTGAATGAGTGTAGATGATAAATTATATGTGAATGCAAATTGGCTAATCAATCATTATCAAGTGATATTACGTATACATAGGTAGTAGAGAGTAGTAGCGTTTTTGTGTAAGTAGAAGTATAAATGTTATGGATATATGTAGATAATATATGGAGTTTTTAAATATAATGTAAATTGATAGGGATAAATAAATTATGATTGTATAATTAAATACTGCATTAATTGTACAAACTGTGGGCTGCTAAGCCCAATAAAAAGATATATGATACTCAGACCTGAAAGGTTAAGCCTGATGGACCAAATCAGGCCTGATGGAATAAAAAAGGCCCAAAAGCCCTGATTATTAATTAATTTCGTAATTAATTAATAAGGGAAAAATCAGATGTTGAGAAGAGTCCCGATAAGGATATAAATCCTTGGAGATTAGCCTCAAGGGGACCTAAAAGGATAAGGAATCAGTTTCCTACTATCTAGGACTCCAAAGTCCATTCTAATTATGAGACTTGCCCACCAAGTCTCCTATACCAAGTCCAATTCAAGGACTCCCAACATCTATATAAGGGGTCTCACCCCCACCAATCAGAACTACGTTTTTTGGCTTGATTCTCTAATTCACAGAGATACGTAGGCATCTCGTAAAGGTAGATCGAGCCACGAAACACGAGAGCAGCCATTAAAAGCCTTGAGCTCCCGAATCTTAGTAATAAATACAGCAAGTAATAACCTTAGTTTTTTATCCATAACATTTGGCGCCGTCTGTGGGAAGACGCAACAACAACCATGGCAAGAACACGGAGAACAATTGGAGCTCTAGAGGAAGGAACACCATCAGAGACAACCCAGGTGATTTCATCAACCGTGGAGGTTCCTCCCCATTCAACTTATGCATCTACTCAGGGGGAAGCCCAGACATGGGCAACTCCACATCAGCCACAAGGGACAACTCCCCCGACTATTCAAGGTACGAATCCTCAAGTTCAATAAGTACATATACCTGTGAATTCTCGACCCGTCGGGTATGAATATTCAACTGTTGTTACTACTAACCCCCCTTATGGGATGCCCCTTCGCCCTGAGGTTGGAGGAAGCGGATATGCTGGGCGAGGCGAAGCACGAGGGCAGTCACCCCCCTATATACGAGGTTTGGGTCCTATTCCTGAGGATCGGGAATTTTCTGGTCCTTATACTGAGAGAGACTCCGAATCTTCGGATGATGAAGTGGCCCCGAGAAGGAGGCGTCCTGGAAAAGAGCCAATGGCCGATGGAAGGCAACGCCCCCAAAGCACCCCAGGGGCGAATCCCTAAGAAGTGCAGGAAAGGATCAGGGCTCATGAGGCTGAAATCCAAAGGCTGAGGCGTGATTTGGAGGCTCACCAGGCCACCAGACCCCAGATACCTCCTAGGGGAGAAATCCTCCTCCTGTCATAGACCTGGATGGTCCGGTAAGAAGAAGGGCTGTTGTCCCAAGAACTGATCCAAGCAATCTCCTTCCCCTTGGAGATCCTGATGATCCAACTCCACCCTTCACAGAAGAGATAATGAATGCCCATATCTCAAGGAAATTCAAGATGCCCACTATCAAAGCCTATGATGGCACAGGAGACCCCGCTAATCATGTTAGGACATTCTCTAATGCACTGCTGCTGCAACCCGTGAATGATGCTATAAAGTGTCGGGCCTTCCCTCAAACCCTGTCGGGTATGGCTCAAAGATGGTACAGTCGCCTGCCCCCAAATTCTATTGGATCGTTCAGAGAATTAAGTCAGGCTTTTATTAAGCAATTCATCAGTGGAAGAGTCCATGAGAAAAGTTCAGCATCCCTTATGAGTCTTGTGCAGGGAGCTAAGGAATCCTTGAGAGATTACCTGAATCATTTTACAAAGGAGGCTTTAAAAGTCCCAGACCTTGATGATAAGGTAGCCATGATAGCACTACAACAAGGAACCAGGGATGAGTTTTTCAAGATGTCCTTGGCCAAACATCCCCCTGAAAACATGTTGCAACTCCAAGAGAGGGCAGGGAAGTATATCAAGGTTGAAGAAAGCATGAGGAAGACCGTAGTAAGTAATGAGCCCACTAGAGGCAAGAAGCGAAAAACTGATTTAGAATATATTGCAAAGGACAAATATCCTAGAACCGAACAAAATCCTGATTCAACCCCCAAGAAGGGAGGACCTGGGCAAAAGTTCACTGAATACGCTAAGCTTAATGCTCCTAGAAGTCAGATTTTGATGGAGATTGAGAAAGACAGAGATGTTCGCTGGCCTAAGCCCTTGAAGGCTGATCCCGCCAAGCTAGATAAGAGCAAGTATTGCAGGTTTCACAAAGATGTTGGCCATGACACCGATGAGTGTAGGCAATTGAAAGATGAAATTGAGTTCCTCATTCGAAAAGGAAGATTGAACAAATACACTGGAGAAGGAGGGGATAGGAATAATAATGAAAGGAAGAACTTTGAGGATCGTAGGAGGGACCAAGACGATCAGGGGCGAAACCCCCAGCCTAGAGGACCAGTTATAAACACCATTTATGGAGGGCCGAGACCTCGAGGGCCTGTGATAAACACGATCTTTGGAGGTCCAACTGCTGCTGGATTGTCCAAAAATTCCAGAAAGGCATATACTAGAGAGGTTATGCATATTGTTGGAGAAGCCCCGAAGAGGACCAGGACAGAAGTAACATTGGCTTTTGACGATTTCGACCTAGAGGGTGTGAAGTTTCCCCATGACGACCCGCTGGTCATAATACCAATAATAGGAAATAGCCCGGTTAAGAGGGTCCTTGTAGATAATGGTGCTTCTGTGGATATCTTGCTCCACGACACCTTTCAAAGGATGGGGTATAACGACTCCCAGTTGACACCAACCGACATGCCGATATATGGATTTGCTGGAGTAGAATGTCCTGTGGAAGGGATAATCAAATTGCCAACCACCATAGGTACGGAGCCAAGGCAAGCAACGCAGATGCTGGATTTCGTGGTGGTAAAGGCTAGTTCAACTTATAATGCTATCATGGGGAGAACAGGGATACACGCCTTCAAGGCAGTCCCCTCTTCCTACCATTCAGTCATGAAGTTTCCCACCCGAAACGGGATTGGAGAAGAGAGAGGAGATCAAAAAATGGCTAGAAGCTGTTATGTGGCCTCTTTGAGGGCAGATGGAGTCGGGGGGCAGGTTCTTCCTATTGAAGATATGGATGTTCGAGAAAATGATGAGAATAGAGGAAGGCCAGCAGAAGAATTGGTTTCGGTTCCTTTAGACCCCGAGAATCCTGAGAGGACGACTTTCATTGGAGCCACATTAGAGGAGCCCCTTAGAGGGAAGTTAGTGAAATTTTTGCAAGAAAATAGTGATGTGTTTGCATGGTCAGCAGCTGATATGCCAGGCATAGACCCGGAGTTAATTACTCACAAGCTAAACGTAGATCCGAGCCGGAAGACAGTGAAACAAAAGAAAAGAAATTTTGCCCCGGAAAGACAAGAGGCTATAAAGCAGGAAGTGGAAAAGCTCTTAGAGGCTGGTTTTATTGAGGAGATTCAATTTCCGGAGTGGTTAGCCAACCCTGTAATGGTGAAGAAGGCTAATGGAAAGTGGAGGATGTGTATAGACTTCACTGATATGAATGATGCATGCCCCAAAGACTGTTTTCCGCTGCCTAGAATTGATACTTTGATTGATGCCACTGCTGGACATGAGATGCTGAGTTTCATGGATGGGTTTAGCGGATACAACCAGATCAAAATGCATAAGGATGACATTCCAAAGGTATCATTTATCACTGACTTTGGTGTTTATTGTTATCTTGTTATGGCGTTTGGTCTCAAGAATGCAGGAGCCACCTATCAAAGGTTGGTGAATAGAATTTTTAAGGATCTTATTGGTAAGACTATGGAAGTCTATGTTGATGACATGTTAGTCAAGAGTCTAGTAAAGACTGATCATATAGCCCATTTAAGGGGCTGGAAGATGATGTTGAATCCGACGAAGTGTGCTTTCGGAGTAGGATCTGGAAAATTCTTGGGACTGATGGTCTCAAAGAGGGGAATTAAGGCTAACCCGGATAAAATAAAGGCGATCCTGGACATGGAACCACCAAAAACTGTTAAGGATGTTCAGAAGCTTACAGGGAGGGTTGCTGCGCTAGGACGATTCATCTCCAAGTCGGGGGACAAGT
Source organism: Apium graveolens (assembly GCF_009905375.1). Taxonomy (NCBI): domain Eukaryota; kingdom Viridiplantae; phylum Streptophyta; class Magnoliopsida; order Apiales; family Apiaceae; genus Apium; species Apium graveolens. Next base: position 290,703,154 of record NC_133649.1, on the reverse strand, counting down.
GTTTGTCATTCTTCAAATCGCTAAAGAGCATCAAAGACTTTGTATGGAATGAGGAAAACCAGAAGGCATTTGAAGAGTTAAAGAAGTATATGGCCCAGGCCCCGTTGTTGGCCAAGCCAGTTCTGAGTGAAATTTTATTCTTGTACTTGGCTGTTTCAGAGAGCGCCTTGAGCGCGGTGTTGGTTAAGGAAGAACTGAAAGTCCAGAAACCCGTATACTATGTCAGCAAAATTTTGCATGGTGCTGAGTTGAATTATTCAACTATAGAGAAATTCGCTTTAGCCTTGGTAATGGCTTCAAGAAAGCTGCGTCCTTATTTTCAAGCTCACCAGATTGAAGTGCTAACAAATCAGCCACTGAGAAATATCATTCACAGTCCCAAGGCAAGTGGGAGACTGATTAAGTGGGCAATAGAGTTGGGAGAGTTTGATCTCAAGTATAAGCCACGTACGACTATAAAAGCCCAGGCACTAGCTGACTTCGTGGTGGAATGTACCATACCCAACCAAGAAATCGGGGGGCAGGAAGATACCATACCTCAAGACAAGGGAGTCGACAATGGGGACAGGGAGAAGGATGACAAGGAAAAAGAATATTGGGTTCTCTATTTTGATGGAGCATCAAAAACAAATTCCAGTGGAGCAGGATTGGTTTTGCAAAGCCCTGATGGGTTCTTAATTGAGTATGCTATGAAGCTAGATTTTCCAACCACAAACAATGAGGCAGAGTATGAAGCCCTGATAGCTGGCCTTGGTCTAGCTGGGACACTTAGAGTCAAAAACTTAAAGGTCCGTGGAGACTCGAAGCTGATCATATCCCAGGTAAAGGGAGAATTTGAGGCAAGGGATGATATGATGGCTAAGTATGTCCGCCTAGTAAGGGCTGTGATGACCCAATTTAATGAATGCCATGTTGAACACATTCCAAGGGAAGAAAATGTTAAGGCAGATGCGCTATCAAAGTTCGCTTCGTCTGAGATTGAAGAAAGTTCAGGAAGTGTGTACTTCCGTGTTTTGAAGACACGAAGCATAGATGTTAAGCTAGTGGCTCCCATAGGCTTGGGGACGTCATGGATTGATCCCATCAAGGCTCACATTCAGACCGGTTGGTTGCCAAGTGATGCAACTGAAGCACGGAAGTTAACTGTTCAGGCACTAAGGTACTCTTTGATAGATAGGATTCTTTATAAAAGATCTTTCGTGGTTCCCTACTTGAGGTGTCTCAGGCCCGATGAGGCACGCTTGGCTCTTGAAGAAGTGCATGAAGGTATTTGTGGACAACACTTGGGGGGCAGGGCCTTGGCTCATAAGATAACTCGTTTAGGCTTCTATTGGCCAGAATGATGGCTGATGCCAAAGAATATGTGAAGAAGTGTGATCGCTGTCAGAAGCATGCACCAGTTGTTAGACAACCCCCCGAGATGCTGACCTCTATCAACTCGCCTATTCCCTTTGCCATGTGGGGGATGGATATTCTAGGGCCTTTTCCTATGGCCACGGCATAAAGGAAATTTCTGATTGTAGCCATTGATTATTTCACCAAGTGGATCAAAGCCAAACCCTTGGCCAAAATCACAACTAAGCAGGTTGCACAATTCCTGTGGGAAAACATTATATGCCGATATGGAATTCCCCGTATCCTCGTCACTGACAATGGATCACAATTCAACAATGAGGAATTCAAGAAGTATTGTGAAGAAAATGAAATTGAGTTAAGATTCACCTCTGTGGCTCACCCGCAAGCCAATGGGCAAGCAGAGGTAGCAAATCGGATAATCCTGGATGGACTAAAAAAGAGGATCGAGAAGTCAAGAAATAATTGGGTGGATGAGATACTTCCAATATTATGGGCCTATAGGACTACCTGTAGAGTCACGACAGGAGCAACTCCTTTCATGTTGGCATATGGGGCAGAAGCAGTAGTTCCCGTGGAGATATCGCATTCCTCTCCAAGGATTCAGACTTTCAATGCTGTAGAAAATGAGGAAGGGCAGAGGTTAGCCCTGGATCTAATTGATGAAGTGCGAGATGAGGCACATGCAAAGATAGTAGAATATCAGAAAAAGGCTTCATTCTATTACAACCTAAGGGTTAAAGAGAGATTTTTTAAACAAGGAGATCTAGTCTTGAGAAAAATAGAGGCTTCTGGTGTTGGACAGAAAGGAAAGCTTGCCCCGAATTGGGAAGGGCCGTACAGAGTCAAGAGCGTTCAGGGTAGAGGAACCTACAAGCTGGAAACTATGGAAGGTTTTGAAGTCCCGAGGACCTGGAACGCACAAAACCTGAAGGTTTACTACGTGTAAGATAGGTGAAGTACGATTCTCACTTGTCATTGACAAGTAGGTTTAAAAGCACCTTGAAGCTTTGCTTGCATAGGATTTTATATTCCAGTAGAATTTACATTGTCTAGTTATTGTTGATTAGGGTCGAACCCATGCTATGTAAGGTTTTGGAAAACCAGACTTCATATTAAAGAGTTTGAAATTATTTCTATCTAAGGATGTTTAAAGTTCAAATGCGTATTAAGATTGTAAAGTTAAACAGAAAGAGGCAAGAAAAGCAACATATAAAATATAACCCCAAAGGGTAACAAGTTTAGATATGAATAAAGTTCAAAAAGAAGATATACAAAAAGATAGGCCTTGGAAGGCTGAGATTCCTCAGAACCACTATCCGAAGTCTCCTCGGAAGTCTCAGTCGTTTCTTCGGACGTCTCGGTTGTCCCCTCCGAAGTCCCTGTAGAAGTTCCCTCTGCAGGAGATGCTGGCTGTTGAGGCGCTGCTTTTGGAGGCTCTTCCACCCTGGCCTTCTTAGCGACAGGCTCAAACTCCTCTTCGGAAGAATCTTCCTCCTCTCCATCCTTGATCATAACAGCAAGCTTCTCAGTAACACCTCCAAGCTCTGGAACCCGCACAGGGCAAGGAAAGGGGGACTACTCAAGGACCTCTGGAAACTCATCCTGGATGGCCTCCACAGCAGCATCCCAGCCCTCTTTATAGCTAACTGGGTGAAGAAGGGCATCATGCTCCACCATCAAGTCCTTGAATTCTTGGGTGTCCATCCAGCCATCAAAGGCTTTGTCCTTCTGCGCCTTCAGAATGATATTTTCGGCTCGGGCCGTCTCTAGGTCAGAAGTGGAAGAGGCCAGTTGAGCTTCAAGGGCCTCTATTTTTTGGTTGGCCTCTTCCAACTTCTTGTTGGCATCTTCCAGGCCAACCTTCCAAGTTTTAGCTTGGTGAACTGCCCCCTGGAAATGGGCGTTAGCCTGCAAGAGAAACAGCGAAAGTTCAGAAAAGAAACATGGAAAAATAAGTAAGAAGGGCATAAGTAAAGGACGTACCGTCGCCAGAGCCTGGGCTCCAAATAGCTCATTCCCCTCTAAGTCCTGTTGAAGGAAAAAATCTTGATAGTCCACCGGGGAGATGGAATGCTTAGACCATTCCTTGGACAGCGCCGTGCTGCCCACGATTGAGTCCTTGCCCCGGATCCCCCAGGCAGGTTGAAAATAGGCCCCTGGCCTCTGCTTGGTGCGCAAAACTTGGTTGGGGCCTTCCTCGCTTGGCTCCATTGCCTGAAGGAGGAACTCAGGGAAGCGATCACCAAGTCGAGGGTCTTTAAAGACCTTCCCAGCCCTCTTCATCCTGGTTGTCTCCAGGTCCTTCGGCTTGGTAGCCTCCTCAATCTTCTCAGCCACTGTAACAAACAAAGTCAGTTGAAAACCAATGAAATAAAAGTGCAGGAAATAAAGGAGATAAGAAAGGGAACTTACTTTTCTTATTAACGGGCGAAAGGCCGCGTTCTACCAGGACGGTCTCCCGGATAAGGTCCCAACAATGGGAAGTACCGTTGTCTTGCGTAAGGAGGTTGAAACCTCTAGCCTCCTCCTCAGACAAAGTTATGTCATTTGGGCTCCCGTCCACGGCCAGCCCAAAAGATGATCGAAACAGGGAGCCCCAATCTCCACCTTCCCAAATAACAAACAAAAAATATTTCTTCCACCCCAAGTTGTTGTCAAGGATGGACTTCCCATTCACGATATGGGGGATGGTGGGGCGCTGGTTGATAGAAACCCAACCCGGACTTTTATCAGGGCTGTTTTTGAACTGAAAAATCTTCCTGAAGACAGCAACAGAAGTGGGGACGTTGTGCTTGGCGCATTGTGACAGATAGCACAGAATCAACCTCCAGGAATTAGGGGGAAGTTGGCAAGGGCTGATGCCCACATCAGCCAGTAGCAAAGGAATGAATGGATGAAAAGGGAGTCTAATACCTGCCCTTAGAGTGTCCCTATAGACGCATAGCGCGTCCTTCTTCCACTGACAGGCCCTGTCGGCCGGACCCGCAAGAACCAGCTTAAAAGGCTCCTTGATTTTGAAGCAGCTGCTCAACTTTTCCAGCTCCTTGGGATCCCGTAAAGCACTAATATGATCGTGCGCGTCCAGATGCGCATCAGACAGATACTCGTCCCCTCGAGTGTTGATCATGTCGATTAAGGAAGTATACCTCGATCGAATAGGAAAATCGTTGGACTTTCTAGCCACGTTCATCTTGGCCAAGCGAGTCATTCTTTTGTCAGCCATCTGAAAAAAGTAAGGGGCATGTAAATAAGCTATCTTAAAATGGCACACAAAGGAGAAATAGACACGAAAAGCAAAGGGAGGAATCTTACCTGAAGAAGCGCTCTTGAAAAAGGCTTTGAGCTCCGACTTGCTGTTATTCCTCTGAGAATCTTAGCAGGAAGATAAAGAAGAAAACTAAGAAATGAGAAAGTGAGGAGTAATAGCTTTTCCTCATTCCTTTATATAAGAGGAAAAGGAAGTTGAAGGGACGAAAAGCCCATTGAGAACAAAAGCCCATAAGAAAAAGCCCAGAAAAAAGAATATTCCAGAATATTCCTAGGAATTCTAGAGTATTCTTAACAGGGTGTATTAAGCCCAGATCAATAAAAGAGGCCCAATAAGGTTTGAAAAGAGGCCCAACAAGATTTGAAAAGGCCCAATAAAAGAGGCCCAATAAGATTTGAAAAGAGGCCCAACAAGATTTAAAAAGGCCCAATAAAAGAGGCCCAATAAGATTTGGAAAAGCCCAATAATAGAGGCTCAGCAAAATTTAATAAGGCCCAACAAAAAAGGCCAGGCCCAAATCCAATTAGGATTTGGAAAATACAATATCCTGAATTAAAGCTAAATAAAGAAGGCTAGTGGAAGACCAGGAACCAGGTCGAAATCCAGGTCGTGAATCCTGCCCGAAATCTTTCGAGCAGACACCCGAAAATAACGGGTAAAAAAGACCAGAATCCAGGTCGAATTCCAGGTCGTGAATCCTGCCCGAAATCTTTCGAGCAGACACCCGAAAATAACGGGTAAAAAAGACCATAATCCAGGTCGAATTCCAGGTCGTGAATCCTGCCCGAAATCTTTCGAGCAGACACCCGAAAATAGCTGGAATAACGGGACTGAATTGAGGTCGAAGCTTCGACCAGGAATGAGGTCGAATAAACCAAGCATCTTTCAAAAAATGGGGATTAAAAACCCAGGTCGAAGTTCGACTAGGATCCTGGTCGAATTCCAGGTCGTGGATCCTAGTCGAAATCCTTCGACCAGGAAGCAAGAAAACCAAAGAGTTTTCGAACAGGATTCAGGTCGAAATATCGACAAGGATCCTGGTCGAATTCCAGGTCCTAGATCCAGGTCGAAATTTCGACTAGGATCCTGGTCGAATTCCAGGTCGTGGATCCTAGTCGAATTCCTTCGACCAGGATGGTAAGGCTGACCCCTATTTTCGACTAGGATCCAGGTCGAAATTTCGACTAGGATCCAGGTCGAAATAAGGCTGGAAATCTGAAAAATAGGGAAAATTAGGGAAAAATCCCAGAAAATTAGGGAAAATCCCAGAAAATTAGGGAAAAATTCCAGAAAATTAGGGAAAATCCCAGAAAATTAGGGAAAAATCCCAGAAAATTAGGGAAAATCCCAGAAAATTAGGGAAAAATTCCAGAAAATTAGGGAAAATCCCAGAAAATTAGGGAAAAATCAAGAAAATAAGGGAAAAATCCCGGAAATAAGGGAAAAATTCCTGGAAATTAAGATAATTCCTGAATAAAAGGAAAAATTCATTGTAAATGTGTAGGTCGCTCCACACTTTACGGAAAAACGAAACCCTGTAAGGGAACGAATAGACTTAACTTCTGCGAAACCTAATCAATGTTTCCCAAAAGTTGGGGGCAAATGATAGGGATAAATAAATTATGATTGTATAATTAAATACTGCATTAATTGTACAAACTGTGGGCTGCTAGGCCCAATAAAAAGATATATGATACTCAGACCAGAAAGGTTAAGCCTGATGGACCAAATCAGGCCTGATGGAATAAAAAAGGCCCAAAAGCCCTGATTATTAATTAATTTCGTAATTAATTAATAAGGGAAAAATCAGATGTTGAGAAGAGTCCCGATAAGGATATAAATCCTTGGAGATTAGCCTCAAGGGGACCTAAAAGGATAAGGAATCAGTTTCCTACTATCTAGGACTCCAAAGTCTATTCTAATTATGAGACTTGCCCACCAAGTCTCCTATACCAAGTCCAATTCAAGGACTCCCAACATCTATATAAGGGGTCTCACCCCCACCAATCAGAACTACGTTTTTGGCTTGATTCTCTAATTCACAGAGATACGTAGGCATCTCGTAAAGGTAGATTGAGCCATGAAACACGAGAGCGGCCATTAAAAGCCTTGAGCTCCCGAATCTTAGTAATAAATACAGCAAGTAATAACCTTAGTTTTTTATCCATAACATAAATAATAAATAGAGTGGGTGTAAAATATGAAGTAGAGTTCTAATCTCAATAGAAGTATGTGTAAGTAGGAGTGTATATCTATAGATAATGATTATCCTCCTCTTTTATCTTGTTTAACCACCCTCATATAGCTCCCATGGTTGCTACAATTCAGCCACCTCCTTGCTGCATGTTGCTGGAAAATAGGAGATATAGTTTAACCTCCCTCCTACTTTTAAGGGCTGTTATTTGACTTAATTTAGTTGTTGTTCCGTTACCGTCCAACTGCCCCACTCCCGTCATGTCGACTGCAGTTGATGTCGACTGTTCCCGTCGGTTCCTTTTGTGTCAGCAGAAACTCCTTATACTGCAGTTGCCATGTTCAGTAATCTTCATGTCCTGACAGGTGAAAATCTGGCCACAACAACCCACCATTTTCCTTTTACGTTTTCGTCATTCGTACAGAAAGGGTAAACCTTTTTGTTACTTTATAATCCAATTTACTAATGAAAAGTTATGTCATGAGCTTTACTTTCTTACCTATTTTCCTATTTAAAATTTATAATCTGTTTTTTAACCTAAACCCTGTTACCTTCATTCCATTTAGTGATTCATTTTTTACCTTTGCCCTTTTATAGACGTAACTGGGCTTTTCATATTTTAAAATTATATATTATGTGCATGTTTGGATTATAAGATTTCTACTCACTTAATGTCCAATGAGAAAGAACTTTTGAATGAAAAATGTAATTCATAAACTTTTATAAATAACAAATTTACCTACACATAGTCAGTTTTTTTTGTTTTTTTTGGTTATAGAAGAAAATAACTTGAAACTCATCTTTAGGTAAAAATATACTTTTGTAATTGAAAACAGTTCTTATGCAAATCATTTTTATCTTGTAAGTAGCTTTTAAAAAATGCAAGTTTTTCATACTTATAAATGGGAAGAAAGATATTTCAATTTTTTCTAGAGGTAGTTACAACTTTCATCATCAAATATTATTATATTCTATATTATACCCATATGTCCTCCTTTTATTATCTATCAATTAAAATTCACGTCTTTTTCGATGAAGCAAAATAAAATAATAATTACTATATTATAAAGTAGAATTATAATATTTTTCTTTTATTCACTTTTATGTACCATATTATAGAATGTAAACAATTTTTATAGGTAAAAATGTTGTCTGTTAGTCCCTTAACAATATAGCAAGAATTACAGAAGGGGGGTTGAATGGAATTCTTAAACCTTTTTCTTAAAATAAAAATGTTCAACTCGATTATGGATATATTTGTTTTGATTAGCACAATGCGGAATGTAAACTTGAATGAATCAAAACATAAGTAATTAAAAACAAGAGTCTTTAAAAACTTTCTGGTGGATTTAAACA